>NW_025943425.1:79930-128817 GCF_000764305.2 Hyalella azteca | reverse complement strand
ATCTCAATCTTGCCTTAAATGTGCTGCTTTCTCTACGTCCAATGGCCGACGTTTCTCTTAAAACAATCGGGAAAACAAGCGCGCCGCCCGAGCATCGCGCGACAAAGACGGACGAGCTGCGAGGAAATCTTTTGTCTCTTGCAGGCCGATGAATGGGCCAATGATTATCCGTGCTAATTTGGCAGACCGATGAATTGGCCAATGATTATCTGCGCTAATTTAACAGGCCGGTGAATTGGCCGATGATTTTCCCCGCTCACTGGGCTGGCCGATTAATTGGTCAATGATTATCCGCGCTCATTTTGCAGGCCGATGAATTGGCCAATGATTATCCGCGCTAATTTGGCAGGCCGATGAATTGGCCAATGATTATCCGCGCTAATTTGGCGGGCCGATGAATTGGCCAATGATTATCCGTGCTAATTTATCAGGCCGATGAATTGGCCAATGATTATCCGCGCTAATTTGGCAGGCCGATGAATTGGCCAATGATTCTTCGCGCTAATATGGCAGGCCGATGAATTGGATAGTTGTTATCGGCGCTCACTTGGCTGGCCGTTGAATTGGCCCATGATTATCCACGTTAATTTGGCTGACCGATGAATTGGCCAATGATTATCCGCGCTCATTTAGCAGGCCGACGAATTGGCTAATGATTATCGTTATTTAGACAAAATCTCTGTCTGCCACACTCTCAAAATTTTAATTACAGTGAGTGTCTCATGTGAACGTCTCGGCCGTACGCTGCTTCAAGCAAGCGTCTGCGTATCAACATTTTGAGCGCCAGATGCTTTAATGTTTGGTCGTTAAATGAAGAGCTGCAGCCGTTACTGCAGATGCCTTCAATCCTCCCGTCAATTCCCGTGCTCGGTATAAAATTCCTCAAGTTCTTTAAGTAAATTTTCTTGAAAATTTTCAAGTCCTTAAATACAAGCGCTGCTGAGGTATGCGTGACAGCGTCCCGATAATATTGCGATTAATTAAAGGGAGTTCTCATTTGTTAATATTTAAATTAGGTATCTGTTTAATTATAGTTAAATTTGATGAAGTAATGACTAAGACAGTTGACTGTTTGTGATCTTAGCGTTTGAGTTTACGACATGACAGCTTTATTACGAATGCACTGAGAGAAATGAGGGGGACTTTGTCCAAATAGTGATACAATTTTTGCCCGTATTTGGGTCTTCCTTACCCAGATACGCTCGACATAAGGTAGTATTAGTACTACGTGCCGGGTGTCTTATTTATTTGAACAATATGAAATCAAATTTTTTGAGTGTACACACAGTTTATGAGTGTAAGTGATAACGAGCTTCGTGTTTATGATGCAGTTATGAAAGCTTTATTACACACGCACTGAGAGAAATGAGCGAGATTTTGTCCTAATAGCGATGCACTCCCTGCTTCTGTATTGGTCACCCTGACCCATTTTGGCCCGGCAACAGGACTTAATAGTGCTACGTTTGCTTTTCGTGCAGTTGGTAAGAAATTGGGTCACTTTTTGGCTACTAAGACCCATTCATATTTCCGAGTGCAGCTGAATTTTGTGGCTCAACACTGGCTATTAGCTAAGAAGCTCAGGGTAAATTAAAGCTTTATAATTAAAGGGCTATATTAAAGCTTTATAACAAACTGTTTCTAAGCTGGACGTCGTGTTATGTTGTGAGTATCCAAGTTTATAAATAGCTATGACATTAATTTATAGCGAACCTTAGTTGAAAATTTTATGAAAATAATTAATGCTATATTAAGAAATATAGTGTGGCTACCTTTGAAAAGTATTTCTTTTTGAAATGGAAAAAAGCAAGGTGGAAGTAAGTTGAGAGTTATTTTAATTTGAGTATATAATTACAGAGCTATTTTTAAATTCAAATCCAAAGTCGCAATAAAATTATTAAATATAGGGCGTTGTTGTTGATTGATATAATAGCATGATTATTTAATGAACTTTTATTTTAATTTTTAATTTTGAAAACGTCAGTCGTGCAATAACCCAAATTCTGTCTTAATTTGTAATAGACTAAAAACAGGAACCGTGTTGCATCAGGAACCCAGATTGACCGGTAAAATGGCTCATCAGTGCTACGTCCTAATGCCGTGTGTAAGAATGTGTCACCTTTATCCGATATGACCCATTTATATTTATGAGTGTAGAATCATACGATAACTGCAGCCTACTAAATCTTCAACGGCTTCATGGCCACCGATAATTCTGCCATAAATTTCTAGCTGGACAGCGCACGGAATCTTATCTACAATCTGGCAAGCAGGAGTTCTTATCTTGGGCAATTCCTGCATTGCGGGACTTGCAATGCATGCAATATAGGACTTATTCTCAGGACATAATGTAGGACTTATTCTCGGGACGCAATATAGGACTTGTTCTCGGGACGCAATATAGGACTTATTCTCGGACGCAATATAGGACTTATTCTCGAGACGCAATATAGGACTTATTCTCGGGACGCAATATAGGACTTATTCTCGGGACGCAATATAGGACTTATTCTCGGGACGCAATATATGACTTATTCTCGGGACGCAATATAGGACTTATTCTCGGGACGCAATATAGGACTTATTCTCGGGACGCAATATTACAGTAATTGCCTTGTCGAAGCGAAGACCTGCTGGTGCATAAAGAATGTGATGCTTCTACACTCAGAAAATTAATGGGTTGGATTGTCCACATAGGGACACATAATTACTGGACGTAGCACTGATACGCCCGTCTGCAAAGTCAAACTAGGCCAGGCTGATCCACACAAGGGCAGAGAGTGCATCAATATTAGGACAAAGTCTCACTCATTTCTCTGATTGTAAGGAGCAGACATTGAGCCCATCTTGTGTTGGTGATGTGCAGCACATCATCATGTGGCGAGATAGTGAGACAATGTGGCGAGACTGGGGAGAAAATGGGGTAAATGGGTGAGAAAATGTTGGGAGACTAACGGGAAAATGCGGCGAGCAGTTGGCTTTCTTATACAATGGCACAACGTTACTGGTGATTTGTCTTGCGATCATTCCTGCTGCTATAGAGATGCAGGAAATTAAAGTGAAGATGTCGCTCTTTCAGGTGTTTTATCATATGTTAAGATTGCCGTTCAAGTAATTTAGTTCAAAAGCTTTATACCGGATAAATATGTTCAAACTTGGCGATCTAAGAACATTTGCGCTTTGATTTAGTTCTGCTCAAAGCAATCCAAGCAGAGATATTTTTACGACCATAAAGGAATTGGATTCCTTATACAAAATATTGTGCATCGTACCTAATTTAAAGAATTTAGGAAGACTCAATTATGGCGACTAATTTCAGTGTTTTCATATATGTCGCTCCTTTTGATGCAGTATATGAACTCGGTGAAAAGAGCGAGACTTGGTATAATTAGTGATGCACATTTTGTGTCCTAATGGGTCACCCTGACCCAGTTTGGTCCGGCACGAGGGCTTATCAGAGCTACGCCCGCTCTCTGCTCGTGCAGTGAGCAAGAGAGTGTTACTAATAGGACAAAGTTCAAGTTATTTTTATGAGTTTAAATTAAATTTTGTCGATAGGTTCACCCATGATTGAGCTATATAAGGTTGACCCACGAGGATTTTCGTCCTTCAGTTCAGCTTTCTTGTTACACACATGACGGATTGGTTGACTGGTTTGATCGCATTTCGGTGATTGGTTAATGCCCGTCATGTCACTGAGGTCAGTGACGTCACAGGCGAACAACAAACTACATCCGCAAATATAAGCATCTCATGCGTCGACCTTATACTAGTTCAACCATGGATTCACCTACTTCCTAAAAAATGTCTCCCCAATAGATACGTCATAGATAACTTACGCTCATTCACTCCTCACTCTGACGACATCATCTTCATCAAAAATTCCAAAAAATATGATTTTAATTCTATGTAACTTTTATGTTACATAATGGAACGTCGCATCAGAGATTCGTTTCCTTTGCGGCAATCTTGGATAAGAAAGATGCGCTTCGCTTTAAATTTTGAATGCTTGCTTGGCTTCATTTGAGGGAGCAGAAGGGCTCTTGTTGGGCGACAACGAGAACAAAATGTCACTTTTATCGTAAAATAGAGACAACGATGTTGCAGTTATCGTGAGGAGGATAACACAGATGTTGCAGTTATCGTAAGGATGAGAGCACAGATGTTGCAGTTATCGTAAGGAGGAGAGCACAGATGTTGCAGTTATCGTAAGGAGGAGAGCACAGATGTTGCACGTAAGGAGGAGAGCACAGATGTTGCAGTTATTGTAAGGAGGAGAACACAGATGTTGCAGTTATCGTAAGGAGGAGAGCACAGATGTTGCATTTACTTTAAGAAATAGAGCAACAATGTTGCAGTAGCATTGCGTAGGAAGTGAGCTTGCAATCGCCGACGTCTTTTAGATCATTTGCAGGAAGCAGGAAGTTAGGAACAGCCAATTTATTTGCGAGGATTTGTCTGAAGAAAATCAGGTTTTAAATCCTAAACACAACCTGAAATTTATAGCACAATCGAATTCCTAGTCTCAGTTTTAAAATAGAATTTGAAGAAACGCACGGTAGGAGAAAAATGAATACATCTGGTAAAAATGACAACATCTGATGTTGAATTAACGTAAAATAAACGTTGCTTCTTTGAATGAACATTTATTCAACGTTGTTTCAACGTCCTTGGCCTTGTGGGCAGGTTTCATCAATGCGGGAAAAAGTAAATAATATATTACATAATTAGCACCATTATAATAAGTAATTAACACAATTATAATACTTAATTAATAAAATTATTACACATAATTAACGCAACTATAAGCGACCGTTCGACTCTCAACTCATAATTTAGGTCCTAATTACTGCCTGAAAATAATCTCCTATGATAAAAACCATCATCATAAGAGCCTCATGGGAGCAATATTATTGGGACGATTAAAATGACAAGGATAAAAAACCTCAACGCAGAGTTACGATACGAAAATTCGCCATATTTTTATAATTCATCAGGACCTTCACTAGCTCAAAACCTTAAAATATACATGAATAGGTTTAGTTAGCAAATTATTAAATTGATGTGGAACAGGTCAGTTGAAGGCTCCATTGCTCACTATTAATCGATCAATGTTAATATTTTGATATAATAATGAGAAATATTTATGATGAATGAGATATGAAAGAGACGTTTCTCAATTAACGATAGATTTTTACCCTTTTGTGTGGGTCATCCTGACCATTTTTGGCCCGGAAAAAGACGTATCATTGCTACACGCAGAAAGTACGTCCCTATTGGAACAAAAAGTACCTATCATTTTCCTGAGTGTATTCAAGAATTCCCCAAATCAGAAGCACCGGAAATGTGCGCTAAACTTTCAAATCGTTTTCGGTGCTCCACGTAACTTCTGCATTAGATTGGCAGGACATCAATCACCGGTTATCCTGCTCTATCCACGTAACTTCTGCATTAGATTGGCAGGACATCAATCGCCGGTTATCTTGCTCTATCCACGTAACTTCTGCATTAGATTGGCGGGACATCAATCACCTGTTATCTTGCTCTATCCACGTAACTTCTGCATTAGATTGGCGGGACATCAGTCACCGGTTATCTTGCTCTATCACAAACACCGCAAATCGTATTTCAAACTTAAACTCAGAGGAATGAGTGGAACTCTGTCGAAATAGCGATGCATATTTAGCCCTAGCGTGGGTCATCCTGACCCAGTTATGCCAGGGAAAAGGCGTATCAGGCGTGCTACGTTCGTTATCTACTCGTGCTGTGGGTCAATATTTGGCCTGTTAATTTACCAATATGGTAATAATGGCCCATTAATTGGGCCATATTTACCATTAATATGGCCCATTAATTTACCGGATAGCATTCTTATTCAGCTGGATGGCTTTCGCATTCAAAAAAATGAATGGTCTATATTGCACAAATAGCGACATTGTTTTTCCACGTAGCACTATGTAGTTCTCCCCTTTGCCGGGTCAAACTGGGTAGGCCGGCCCACACAAGGGCAAAAAGTTCATCGCTATTAGGACAAATATTCCTCAGTTCGCTGAGTGTGCAGGTTTTTGGGTATCTCTGGCCGAAATCGATAAAAAATCGAATTAGTTCAAAAATTTACGAATTCAAAATCATTTCATATTATGAAATGAAAACATTGTCTGAACTACGCTCTTAGTTCTTACCTGCTTCAATTTATTAATCAGTACGTTTTTTCGCGTATTTGTATTTTACTCGTCAATTTTAGTTAGCTGTGATAATTTTGGCTTTCTATTGAAATCACTTGTATAATTTAAAATATGTGTCTATAACGCTTCCAATGAAGATGTGGTGAATGTTGTTATCATTTTCTTTCTTGATTTCTAGGCTTAATCATGGTACTCTTCAACAATTTTTAAATGGCGAACTTCCGAAGAATTTTTACTTAACCCTCTACAGCCTGACATGAGTAACCGGAGCAATATTGTCACGCGCCTACTTCCCAAAAGGATACGTCCTAATGAGCGCAAAATGACTTGCACTGATGGTTGCCGCCACGTACGACAACTTTAAAGTGTTCTCTGCGCACAAACGACCACAGGTTGCTACACTCAATAGTTTACATATAATCTAATTGGAAATTTATGTTTCCGGAGAGTGACATACGGCGGTAGTGGGTTAATTCGACTCGCCGCTCAATCCCCAGATTGAATTTGAACAGCAATATGAGTGTTTGTGGCCATGATGCGTGGCCAGGTTCACCAAACGCTTTTCACACCCTTCAAAGTAAAAGGTTTGATGTCACAGTAAAAGCTTTAGAGTTTATTTTTTTGCTCTGAAAGATAAACCTGGCAAGGCTAAAAAGAGGTTTGGCTATGGTCTCCAGAGGAAGAAGTTCAAAAATGTCTTCAAGTGGGATACTATCGATTTGGAATTTGTAAGAGTGGGCTTTAGACTCTTTCTATGTGTAAACAAGACTAGGTTTTAGACTAGACTCTTTCTATACAGGGTGTCACAAAAAAACGATACTCAACTTTGAATGGCTGTAACTCGAAAAGTAATAGAGTTAAAAAAATTTGGAAGTTCAAGATTTGTTCCCTATGTTTTTCTCCATCTCTCCACCAAAAAACAGAGAGATTGATGTAGCCATAAGCGTTTGATAGAACTTTCAGTGACATGTGCTAAAATCGTGCTTGCGAAAAGTTTTAGGAAGATCATTTTGCATAATCATTACGTTGTCTTGACATGTTTTCTTTTTGCTGTTTTATTTTTTGTTTCTTTGGTGAGACAAAAACATGGCAATCTTTGGTGAGAGACAATCATGGCAATCATGGAAAGAGAGTATATGAGGGGCGGCTGGACTGTAGAAATGATGTTGTGCGGGACTGCAGAGACTGTGCTTCGCTGGGCTCGACTCAAATAAGGCTCCTAAGACTATCATCTTTTGCTTACAGGATTGAAATAGTGCCATAGTTGCAAAATATTTTCTTTTCTGGCTATCGATATTATTGTTGCCCAAGTTTTTAAAATGTTATCGTAATGATTTTCTTAAAACTAATGGGCCCCAAACTTAACTTAAAAGTTAAATGAAAATAATGGAAAATTAATGTCACTCACATAGGGAGCACCGGAAAGCGATCCATGTGTGTATTTCAAACCCACGAGTCCAGAGTTCGGTTCCCGGCATGATGGAATGATCTGATTGCTGTGCACCGGCGAGGCCGTGGACAGAGCCGTTCTTAAATAGTATATAGATAACCACAGAATAACATTAAAGAACTTCTTACCATGGTTAATAGGCCTATTTAATTCCACTATTAGGTTACAGGAGCCGATTTAGATCTCTTTTCTGTGTGGTGACACTAAGATCCATGACCCGAGGGCTGGATTTAGGCCGCGCAAAGATCAAATTTCAACAGACTCGCTGAACGGTACTATGAATTTCTTGATAAAACGTTTGAGAATTTTGACATGAAAAAGCAGAACAATGTTAAAATTAACAGCAACAATGATTTTAATCCGTAGACAGTGGCTGTGGAAAAAGTTCAATCTTTAAACAATTTGAAAGCGACTCACTGGACTGCGAAATTCCACAGAAAAATGATTGAAAATTTACGTGTGCCAATGAATTAAGCAAAAAACTTTCATTTTTGCTTGCTTGCTTGCTTATTCATTGTTTTCCAAAAATACGAACATTCTGTTAATTTTTTTTGTGTATTACAATTCGAGTTTCAAAATATACTGTGCCCAAATTAGCGAGGTTCTCAATCACTATTTATTTCATGATCTAAGACTGAGAGCTGTTTTTTTGCCGAGGTTGACGTCGAACTTACCTTCATTGTTCAAAATTAAACTCAAATATTTTCTTAGAGTAAATGACCTTGCCCACCCGTTGCACATTCCTCAAGCAATTTATCGGTGTACAATTGTGTCTTATTTATAAATGTATTTCTAAATGAGTCGGGTAAAACATATACGCGACTGAATATTTTTCTATGTCCATGAAAATGTGTAAAACGTTCAAAAAATACAACAGAATTAGTTTATTTTCATTGCAAATGCAAAAATTGCGGCAATAAATCAGCAAAAAATCCTGTATTGGTCACAAAGAAGTCCAATATAACCAAATAATTAAATTCATTAATGAAAAACCTGCCTTTATCTGTTTCGCTGAGATTCAACTAATTGAAGTTAATTAGCCCATCACATTATCCGGATCATATACATGGAACCATTTTAAGTTTGAAATGAAGATTATGATGAATAATCTCTTGTGGATTTAAATCTGTGGATTTAAAAAGCAAGTAGCAGAAAAACACGTTCAACAAAAAGAAATCAGTAGATGTTTGCAATATAACACATTATTCATATTGACTTATTACTCTGTGTAAGTTGAAGAAAAAAGTCAAAAAAATAAAAATTCTGGTGTTAAGCAATAATTCATTGCTTAACACCAGAATAATTCAAATAATTGAGCAATAAGTATTCATTCATGACCTTGTGGAATTTTATTTGGATAATTTCGGTTTTATTTTTTTGATTACCACGAACAGTTGCTTTGAGTTTTTTCTAACAGAGAAAAATAAAAAAAAAATAATTGAAAAATTTACAGTGATGAAGCACAATGAACTTCCTCGTCTTTGCCGATCTGCTAAATATTATTCGAAGCTTTTACTGGTAATCTTATTAAACGCGAGCTTTGCTAAGCGTTTACCAGATAATCCCATTAAGAATTCCTGTCGAATTATCGGCGGTTTATCGCCGGCCATCGATGCGCAGCGGACCAGTTGCAAAAATCCGTAAAGTAGATTTTCTTCATGATCGGCACTTTATTTCAACATCCTGTAGAGAGGAAATGAATAAAGAAATAACATCTTTTCCCTTAGTGTTATTTGCTGCAGGACTATTTTAACTGAGCATTAGAGCGCTTATTTCCATTACTAATGCTGTTGCTGTTCGTTGAAAGCCAAACAATGAAGACATATTTGCTGCCCTCGCTACGTTATAACTTTCATATTATTAATATATTATGAATATAACACTGAGAGAAACTTTTGCCTCCGGAAACGAGTCATCCGTAAAAGTGGGTCCATAGATAAACACTTCATGTTTTTATGTTATATTTATAGACATTAGGACCCACTACTTTTTCTCAATGTAGATAATTTATTGGCACGCGTGACTGATTAAAATTGCGAACTAATTCCTGTAAAGTGTAGGGCAAGATGTTGTCGCAAAGATCATTCATTCCGATATTCATTCATTTATTTATGCCTTGTTTGTAAGTCCAGAATAATGTATTTTAATGAGCTGGCCGGAATTACAATGAGCAAACCTGTTGAACCCGCGACTTTGCCAACGTTAGTGCAGCATATGAATGGAAGTTTATTTTGTGGCTGGGCTAAAAAAAGTAGATAACTGCAACCCAGTTCATAATTCCACCAGCCTCCATAGGCCACATGCTGACGGCAAATTTCTAATCCTGCGCTGACGTCGGCATTTTATATTAAAGGGAAGAATTAGGTGAATTTCTAATCCTGCGCTGACGTCGGCATTTTATATTTAAGGGAAGAATTAGGTGAATTTCTAATCCTGCGCTGACGTCGGCATTTTATATTTAAGGGAAGATGAAAGAGCCGCGGGCGCCGCAATTAAACCTGCGCCGTCCGCTGCGTGGTTACCTGCTACGACAGGCGAGTGAGCGGTGACACGACGCACAATAATACTGCTCACTGCAGTGAGTATTGCAGTGAGTATTGCAGTGAGTATTGCAGTGAGTATTGCAGTGAGTATTGCAGTGAGTATTGCAGTGAGTATTGCAGTGAGTAATGCAGTGAGTATTGCAGTGAGTATTGCAGTGAGTTTTGCAATATTTTAGCACACTATGATGTATCCTAAAGTAGTGCGTGCTGCAAAGTGAACTGAGACAGTTGTCAATATAGTATATAAACAACGATTATAAAATCCTCGTATTATAATAATAATTTTTGATGAGTGATGAAGTATTGTGCCAGAAATGTTTAAGGTAATACTTTAGATGAAAATTCTTTAACTGTTATCAATAAATTTCAGTCACTGAGTTGAGCAAAAATACAATTCACGCGGCATTGGTGTATTAACATAACATGATGTTTCGATATTATCTTAGAAAAATGAATGTGTTATATTGTCTAAATAGTGACGCATATTCTTACCCATTGCACAAGCAGAAGACAGACGTAGCAAAGATAGGCAATTTTGCCGGGGCAAAACTGGATCAGGATGACCCACACATGAGAAGTACATATATATATTTGTACATAATCTCACATTTTTCTTAATAGTAACGAGCACTCAGCGTGGCTCCATCGTTTCAATACTTCGTATATTTCGTCGTGCTGAAGGATAAGCCTGCGAGGAGGCTACAGAGGCTCGTCAGGATAGTGGCAAAATAGGGACTTTTTTACACTCTTTTTCAGGTTCATTTTTGAGTCCTATAATTACACCAGTAAAAAAACCATAAATATCAGCATTTTCAGAAAAATAAGATATTGGTTTAAATCTTCAGTGGATCAGGAAATTAAAAATGAACTGATTCTGAAAATTCTCTGGTTTGCCACGACGGGCCAGTGACGATCGGTTAATTAATTAAATAATTATAATTAATTAAAAACTTATCTAAAATTCACAACCTTAGCATTACTGACTGAACCTTAACTACTTGTCTACCATTAATTATATGTTTCAATAAATTCAGCCACAGCAACATGCTCTCAGAAAACTGTGAGATTTTCCGAAGAGCTGTTCACTTTTTGCCTTTAGGGTGGGTTATCCCATGGTTGAATTAATACATAAAATTAATTCAACCATGAGTTATCCTGACTCAGTTTGGCCTGGCAAAAAGGCGTATTAGCGCTACGCACAGAAAGTGTCACTATTTTTACAATATGACCCATTCATTTTTCTGTGTGCAGTTTTAAGATATTCTGCTCAAAATAAGCAGTAGGCCTATCTCTATTTCATAATCGCGATTGATGATTTCCTCCAATTATTGTCTATGAAACGGTCATCCACAAATTTATGGCGATATTAAATATGAAAATAATATTATTGGGTAGGTTGGCTTAATTCTTTTAATACGGTAAAATTGGAGCATTGAGTTGCCGGTTTGAGTCTTGGCCAGTTGTTCAGATTCTGGTTATAATAGGATAATCGGCAAGATGGCTGTGATTGGAACAAAAAGTTGGAACAATAAGCTTTTTGAAACAATAAGTTTCGGGTTTGAGCGGCAGCTAGTTGAGAAAATTCTGTACTGTCTGGAATCAACGATTACCAAACATTCAACATACTCAAAGAAAGGTGAGATGTCGGTGTCATGCTCAGTCATTTCTGTAAAGAGCTCAGTCTAGCAGTTACCTTTTCGCAAACTTTATTAACTTTATTATGAGAAGACTGAGTCTCGGCACAAAGACTAGCAGTCAAGCTGTCGACAAACGCTAAGTTATTATAGCGCCAACAAAGCGTTTGCTGCAAGACTGCTTCGCCTCAGAAGAGCGTGCAGTGAGAATGCACCGAAACTTCAGTGTGTTTGTTAATCAGAAAATATATTGCATCATTGAAGAAAACATTTCATTTTATGATACACGTATTATTCTGCTAGTCTTGTGAGCGCTCGAAAGTTTGTGTCTATTGGAAAGTCTGTTAGAAATTATAAACAAGGTAACGTTCTTATTCGTGGGACAAAAGCACGCCAAAAAGAAGCACAATTTGAAGAATTATTGGTTAACTTTAATAATCCATGCCAACAATTATACATTATTCTTAGAAAAAACATCCTTATTTCTTAGAAAAAAACGAAAGTTGGAGGTTTACTGTATGCCAAACATAGTTTTATGCATATTACTTCAAGGATGCTTCGAAGTAATACTTCTTTTACAAGCCACGCAGCAAAGTTTCTTTTATAATTTTTCTTGAATTAGTTTCGACCTTGAAAAATTTTCAAACCACTGGTCTGAGATATCATTTCGCAAATATTAAAATTTCTGCAATAATTATCGTATGATAATATTATTTTAGTAGACTGTTTACTAAAAAATTAAAAGGAAATTTTTTTTAACTTTTAGAGAACCAAATTAGATGGAATATTTATCTCAATAATCATTATTATTTAAAACTAGTTGCGCGACTACATAGTAGCATTACGAGGCATTAAATTTCCCAGTTTTTAAACAACAAAAAAAATTTAAAAGCAATATAAACAACATCGTAAAAGCAATAATTACTGTAACGAAACAATTTATATTGAATATTTAAAAAAAATCGCCGAAATTGCCTTGTCAGTCAAAAATATCCAGCTGTAAGTACGCAAATACACCTTTATTAAATCATACATGTATGAAACGAGCACTGCCAAACATCTAATTACGACTCTTAATAAATAGAGAAGTTAAAAAATGCACAGAAAATAATGGCAAGACAACTTTGTATCAAATGGATGCCAGACTTTTGCTGATAGTAGAAGTGCCCGCCAAAAAATAATTCCTCTCTACAGATACAAATACAACGCTGGACCCACGCCGCATTATTGCGGCGCTGCTACGGAAAAACTCAAATTTATGTGGCCAGAACATGGCGGCATATTAAGCTGTGCAGAACTGCTGATTTTTCCTCTGCATAGAGCTGCAGTTATGGGCGCTGTATAGAGCTGCAGTTATGGCCGCTGCGTAGAGCTGCAGTTATGGTCGCTTTATAGAGCTGCAGTTATGGTCGCTGCGTAGAGCTGCAGTTATGGTCGCTGCGTAGAGCTGCAGTTATGGTCGCTGCGTAGAGCTGCAGTTATGGTTGCTGCATAGAGCTGCAGTTATGGTCGCTGCGTAGAGCTGCAGTTTTGGGCGCTGTGTAGAGCAGCAACAATAGTCGCAGAGTTGCAATCGGCTCGTCTGAGAGGAAATCAAACTAAAGTTCCACTTGAGTTCTGCCTGGCATTTAATCGCGTTGAAAGTAGTCACTGTTCGCATTTATTTGCTGTTTTAGCGCTCGAAAATCCAGAGATTTGTACGGTGATTCCGGTTGACGTTCAGTATTGCACTCGGCGTGAAACAAGAAAAGTTTACTCGCTTCACTTAACCTCGTTGAGCCAGAGTTTGTTCTGGCAAATTGGATGGGATGAATGCAACACTCGTAGAACTGTTCATCGCCCTGAACAAGTTGTGAGTTCGGGCAATCGCTACAACACTCGTAGGACTGTTCATCGTCCTGAACAAGTTGTGAGTTCGGGCAATTACTACAACACTCGTAGGACGGTTTGTTGTCGAAAGCTGCGTCAAGGAATGGATACAATCCGATGAGAATTAAATGACATAGACAAAAATTAGAGTCGTGCTTGGGTCAGAAATGTAAATAATCAAATAATAGTAAGCATATAATATATCAGGGTGAAAATTTAGTAAAAATCCTTTTTCATTTTTTTCAATCATGAAATCAACGTAAAAAACTTAGTTCTCGTGCGATCATTATGGTTCAAGACCAAAATTTATGTATCTTAAAGCCATTGTGGATTATTTAAAGATGCAAACGAAGTTAGGATGTAATGGTGAAAACTTTTGTTTTATAAAACAACGATTAGCATACACCTACAGTGAGTAAAATACTGCTGATATTCTAACACTCCGTGGCGAACAATTATGAATGAGTAAAAAATTACAAAAAATTAGACGGGAAACGAAAGTCGGTTGACGAGCGGATGAATGTTGCCCTGTTTTTGACGGCAAAAATGTTGTGTTTGTTTTTGTCTGCAGTGCCGTTGCATCGACGTCCAATCCCGGCAAATTGTTTCATGGTGCAGAATTTTTGGTGACGCTATTTAAAAGTTGACCGCTGACGCAATCCTCAAGGGTATGACATATGACAAGAATTAATCACTGGTAGTCGTCGTATCAAAATGTCCAAAAACATTCGGCATTTTGAACCGTCAAATCAAACCCTTAATTGACAATAATAATTTTAATGAAAAATTTTATTTACACTTGCAATCTGGTGTAATTAATTATGAAGCTGGTCTCAAAACTAAAAAATCTATAATTTTCCTAAATTAAATTTTCGATACGCGTATTCTGTCTTGGTAAAGAATGATGATTGTTGAGCCAGAGGAGATCGGTTGCTGCTGATGGGAGATACGTTGAGGCTATAATTCCAGAGGGAATAAGAGCCGGGATGTTCTTATTATGGTTCAGCCATTATAAGAACATCCCGGACAGAAACACAAAACATAGCCACGTGCTGGTGACATAATAAACATAGGAGGTGGATTAACGCAGATTACAGCTCCACACGATCACGACGCTCGAAGGAGGTGCATATCGTCCTCGACTACACGAGACACTGATTGGCTGCCTCACGCGCACGCCCTTATATAGTCACGTCACTTCTCCAGTCATTTTAACTGCTCGTAGTCCTGGAGCTATAGAAGGCTTAAAATATGGACAATAGCATATGTGAACAATTCAATTAATTATATAAAGTCATTAACGACTAGAATTTGTATATTTAAATATAATTTTTCATGTTTGATGATGGTTCAATAGCACTTGCAATTTTTCTTCACCAACTCCGAAAAAACTCACATATCTTCTTCACAATTAAATTTGTAATATATCACCGCGCTGAGAACTACATTGACAAGAAGACACCTCATTTATTAATGACCGAGTATCAGTGAAAACAACGCTAGATGAACTAAAAAATAGCAAGGCCTGCAAAGCTCAGGATGAAGGCCCCTGAGAATTAGATTGTGAGACCAAAATGTGCTGATGTCATCGTTTGCTTCTGACATTGTAGCCCCGGTCACCCTGAACAATTGCCAGTTTTTTGTAAAAATTTTTAACGCCAACAAAAAGAAAGACATCACTTTGTAACGGCCAGCTGTGTTGACAAGAATATGCGTTCAGTCGGGTAATCTTTTTTTTAGAGCCAACTCTAGTTTTGTACGAGAAAATACACAAAAAATTCGCCCAGGGTTTTGATGCCAAAATTTGTAACCCAATCATTTTCATCATTGACCCAATCCCAATTTTCATCATTAATTTGTAACCCAAAGTCACATTTTAGTTCTGATTTTTGGAGCAAATCGAAAACCTTCAATAGACGTGATTTTGAGTCCAATATTTGTAAAACTTATTATTAAAGAATGCTAATTAAATTATTCACATGAAAAATAGAACCATTGATAAGAATTGATAAATTATTTTATGAACATTTATCATATCCTCGAAGCATATGTGAGAATTAATAGTAAATGAACACTCCTAATTAAACAGAGGACGTTCTCCGCTACCACTATAAGCTTAGACTTAAATATTACCCGAACTCTGAATAATTTTAATCGGAATGTAACTTCGTTACGCTAAATAAATTAGGCAAAGATAATTCAATTACCAAGTTTTAAAAATATGGCGACCATCTTACGTTTGCATGTGTGAGCTTCTCATGTCGCACCGTGGGGGGAGTTTCTCGGTGCGTGGGACGAGTATGGAATTGAATGAACGTTTTCCCACAGCCACGAGTGGCTTGTAAATTAATAAGTTGGCAGAAGCACGTGGTTAAGATTAAACTCTAAGTGATATTGCACCCGATGAAGATAATGAATGATAATAACCAAGAGAAGTTGAAAGGTTAAGATATAGAGAAAAGCAAAGATATGTGATGAAGGAAAAGCTTCGAGAATTTTTTATTGAAAGTAATCGTTTGATAACTATTAATTTGCACAAATTGAAACACAATATTTATTGCCTTGATTATGATTCAATTCAGATGCCGTATAACAAGCCATTCGAATTAAAACAACTACTGTCGCTATTTTAACAGCAATGTATTGCCGCAACAGACTTCATTTTTCACAACACACAAATTCTTGATTTCGTACAAGCCTGATCGATATCTTTTCAACAAGGACTGAAAGACTTTTCTTGAACAGCTACAGGCAGTTTCTTGTTTGCAAGGCAAACAGCTGTGGAAATTGGACGTTGCTTTCGGCCGCACCTATTGAGTTCTTATCTAAGAACTTCAAAGAACTATGCTNACACATCTAGATGTGTATAAGAGACAGCACCTATTGAGTTCTTATCTAAGAACTTCAAAGAACTAAGCTGGCCAAGCTCTCGGCCGCACCTATTGAGTTCTTATCTAAGAACTTCAAAGAACTAAGCTTGCTAAGCTGGGCCGACATCCGTCGAGAGGTTCTGCTTCTTAGATTAGATCGTAAGTCCTGAATAAATACAAATCTATTGGTTTTTATTTTTCTGTCATTTCAAGGCATAACAATATTGAAGCTCCTATTAACTTGTTGATTTATGAGAATAAGAGCGACAACAACTGAATTAGACTATTATGGAAATGAAAGAAAAAACCCGACATAATGGTGAGAGAAATGAGTGCAAGTAAGAAAAATGTAGCAACAGCGAGAACCTGCCTTATATGATATTTGTGCTTCATTAACTCATAGCATTTTATGATATTTATTGGGCAAATTATTTGCTAGTTATTTGTAAAAATTGTACATGAATAAATTGCGGTTGTCTGTAAACATTGTTGAAACTTTTCCCATTAAGTAATCATGAAATAGCGGGACTAAGTAAAGTTTAAAAAATAGTACTTTCTAATCCTAATAGGATTATTTAAAAAAAATGGCTGCAGTTTAGAACTCGTGCTTTCGAGGATATTACGCGACGCTTGCAAGAACATAAGGTGCATTTGGCGCTGTCTTAAAGCGACTTCTGACAATCTGCATCGTTTCTTCACAAAGTCTTCAGTGGAGCGAAAGCGCAGTTTTTCAAGAGAGTTTTTCCAATGGCAGAACAGCTCGAGTGGAGCTTAAGGGTATTGCTTCAGATGCGGCCGAGGGTAGGGCCAAGCACAAGAAACGGTGTGCTGCAAGAAAATTAGAAAAAATATGCGATGCATGAGAATGGGAATGTAAAAGACAGCAAATAAGTATATGTGGATTCTGATGCATACATATATTTGCGCAATAATTTGAAATAGTGCATGATAAAGTGGAAAATAACGATAAAGTGGTTACTAATCACATTGAGTCGTGTTATATGGTAAGTTTTATAGAAAAGATGAAATACGATATCACGTAGTGTCGCCACTTTAACCTCTAAACACAATTAAAAAATAAATGTTTAGTATTGCAAAAAATAATTAAATTTTTAGTACTATACATTTTGAGCTTTCACCCATATGCATGAAAAGAAGTGAGAAGTTCATTGGCGTTAGTAACGAAAGCAATAGACTATTGTATAAGGGATCCAATATCTGCAGGCTGCGTCCAAGACTGAGGCTGCGTCTTTACTCCGTGGATGACCCAGAGAAACACTCAATAATTTAATGTATCGTTTCTCTTAAAATATAATTCTTCTTTATCTTTCCGTCTTCTAAAGACTTCATCATTCCGTCTCCTGCATGTTGCTGAGACCATCAAAAAGACCCCGAAAGCTGTATTTTTCCGCAGAATAGACTAGCCATAAAAATCCAGTTGCCTAAATTGACTTAAATCCGACCACGGAAATATTACCAGAGTTATCGATCGCTGCAGAGTAATTACCGCTTTGACACGCATAGTGGTAATATCTGTAACCTATTAAACAGTCATTACTTACTTTTTTTAAGTAAAAAATAAAAAAAAACAAAATAGACGAGCCTATGCAATTATTGAGAACAAAGTCTGATAAAAATTCGGCAAGGTTAATAATACCTCTCTGATTTCGTAGGACGCCCAAATACTAAAAGTTTTTTTTTTACTACGAAGACTCACAATCTTTAGGCTTCAACGCTTACATTAATTTTCGATGACGAAAATCAAACGAGGCCTTCATTAGGGAAAAAATTAGGCAGCGTTGTGGACGATCAGGTAAATACAGTGGTAGCCTGCGTGGCTTGTTTGCTCCAATCAGAAGGCTGTCTTCAGTACAAATATTGACCTCAGCCCTTGCCCAATCCTGTGAGCCTAAAATGAGAGGCCTAGGATTAGGGATTCTGTCAACATCCTGTCGAGAACCCCGGTGTAAAAATTCATCAACTGCTCCTGCAAGAAAAAAAAAATCCCCCGTCACCACCGAGTTAAAATGCAAATTGGGCTGCAGTTTAGCATGCTGCTGCTGCTGCTGCTGCTGAGCAGGAGTTCAGCATGAAAGTTGCTGTCGTCACCGGCGTCAAAATTCATGCAAATGACATCGTTGTCGGGATTTGCTGCCTGCAACAAATTCCACTTTAAGCCCGCGTAATTCAAACTAGCGCGCTAAATATGAAAGCCTGAAGGCCTCTTTGCATGAGCTTATCTTGCCACTGCTAATTGCTTTATTAAGGCTGCTCGATTTGCGAGGAGAAATCTTTTCAAATATTTCCCAACTTGCTTCCTTCAGTAGTGACCACAGGCGAGCATTCAAGTGATATTTTCATGTAGCGCCTCGCGGTAGCTCCAATTGGAAGCAATAAGTGCGTGAATCCAGAAGAAATATCAAGTAACAACTAAACAGCTGTCAGAAAATAATTTTTTGAAAATAATTGCATGAACTTAGAACAAAATTACCTCTTGTTTTAGTTGCGCGACTTTTTTTTTCAGCTAATCCAAGGTAAGACAGCATTAGGAAAAGGGCGAAAAAAGCAAAAAATTTCGATGTAGCTGCTCATGCGCGAAAACCTGTATGTGCATCGATTAATTATCAACGAATATCAGCTCGAAAATAATGCACAAATATATTCGACAATCACCAATGGATGGAAGAAAATCGCATATTTTCCCTAACCACAGAGCATCAAGCCGTAAGACGAAACCATTCTGTTCTCGTCACTCGATTGCCGCGTCTCGTGTTTTTCTGGCGATAGTTCGTGTGTCGCAATTCAGTGGCAGCGCCGCGGTCGTAATTTGGACCGCAATATTCCTGCGGTGACGTAAGTGATATTCACAGGCGCCCGCCTCGGGACGAAAACCATCGCGCTATCTGCGGTGAATGAGACAACAAGCGAGGTCCAGTGAGACAACAAGCGAGGTCCAGTGAGACAACAAGCGGGGTCCAGTGAGACAACAAGCGAGGTCCAGTGAGACAACAAGCGNGAAGAGAATTGGAGCAGAAGCGAGCAGCGTGTGAGCAGCACTTGAGTTCCGTCCCGAGCAGTGAAGAGAATTGGAGCAGAAGCGAGCAGCGTGTGAGCAGCACTTGAGTTCCGTCCCGAGCAGTGAAGAGAATTGGAGCAGAAGCGAGCAGCGTGTGAGCAGCACTTGAGTTCCGTCCCGAGCAGTGAAGAGAATTGGAGCAGAAGCGAGCAGCGTGTGAGCAGCACTTGAGTTCCGTCCCGAGCAGTGAAGAGAATTGGAGCAGAAGCGAGCAGCGTGTGAGCAGCACTTGAGTTCCGTCCCGAGCAGTGAAGAGAATTGGAGCAGAAGCGAGCAGCGTGTGAGCAGCACTTGAGTTCCGTCCCGAGCAGTGAAGAGAATTGGAGCAGAAGCGAGCAGCGTGTGAGCAGCACTTGAGTTCCGTCCCGAGCAGTGAAGAGAATTGGAGCAGAAGCGAGCAGCGTGTGAGCAGCACTTGAGTTCCGTCCCGAGCAGTGAAGAGAATTGGAGCAGAAGCGAGCAGCGTGTGAGCAGCACTTGAGTTCCGTCCCGAGCAGTGAAGAGAATTGGAGCAGAAGCGAGCAGCGTGTGAGCAGCACTTGAGTTCCGTCCCGAGCAGTGAAGAGAATTGGAGCAGAAGCGAGCAGCGTGTGAGCAGCACTTGAGTTCCGTCCCGAGCAGTGAAGAGAATTGGAGCAGAAGCGAGCAGCGTGTGAGCAGCACTTGAGTTCCGTCCCGAGCAGTGAAGAGAATTGGAGCAGAAGCGAGCAGCGTGTGAGCAGCACTTGAGTTCCGTCCCGAGCAGTGAAGAGAATTGGAGCAGAAGCGAGCAGCGTGTGAGCAGCACTTGAGTTCCGTCCCGAGCAGTGAAGAGAATTGGAGCAGAAGCGAGCAGCGTGTGAGCAGCACTTGAGTTCCGTCCCGAGCAGTGAAGAGAATTGGAGCAGAAGCGAGCAGCGTGTGAGCAGCACTTGAGTTCCGTCCCGAGCAGTGAAGAGAATTGGAGCAGAAGCGAGCAGCGTGTGAGCAGCACTTGAGTTCCGTCCCGAGCAGTGAAGAGAATTGGAGCAGAAGCGAGCAGCGTGTGAGCAGCACTTGAGTTCCGTCCCGAGCAGTGAAGAGAATTGGAGCAGAAGCGAGCAGCGTGTGAGCAGCACTTGAGTTCCGTCCCGAGCAGTGAAGAGAATTGGAGCAGAAGCGAGCAGCGTGGAGCGATTGAATGGAGTTATTGAGCTATGGGATGGCATTTGCGAGCGGGCGATAGAGTTGCCGCTTCCAGCATCAGATACGTCGGGAAAAAAATTTGTGTATTACAAAGAACGAGGAGACGGGGCACCTGAAATTGGACGATGAAACGGGAAAATGAGACGAGGCGACTATGATGAATGTCCTTAGCGGTACGGTAGGTAGCAAACGAAAGCAGCTTGAAAATGTTTTAAAATAACAAATGAAAACTAATTAAATGCTAGGAAATCTATCGCGCCCATTTCTGGAAAACCTTGTAAAATACCAGCACCATCATTTGTAAATAAATTAGTACCTGGAGAACAATTATTGCCATGTTAAACTCTCTATATGTTATTATACACTCTACATGTAATACAAGAGCACTCTTGCATGCAGCGTTGCATTTTAAGTGAATAAACTTTCAGAGTTCAAGCGGTTAAATATCTAGAAAAATAATTGCAATATAGATACTTAGCCCGGTAAAATAAATAAATTTGATAGCAAAATGTTATGGGAATAGCCACTATTTCAGCCAAATAACGAAAAAATATTCGGTAAAAATAGTTAAAAATTCTTTATATACGAAATAAATGTTTTCAACCGTAGATTTTTTAATAATAATACTGATACCATGTACAAACTCCAGGTTGAATGAAAGCGAATGAAAGGCTCTATCTGACCTTCGAATAGTCACAAGTTTTGTCTAAAGAATCGCTTTATTTTACAACAATAATTGTATAAAATTATCTTGACTAAGATATTTCCAGTTGGACGTTTATTGTTTGGGTTTGAGTTAGTTGTAAGTTTATTTGGCCGGCTGCAGTTTCCCAACATTTTTTGCTATAGTGTCGGCAACCTTCCGCATTTCTTCGAATCCAACTTTGAAGATAGAGGCTAAACTCAAACCTCTAGTCCGATTCAGAAACAGCCCTGCAGACAGATCCATTACGACTGCCAACGACGCATCACCTTCAAGCTTTGTCCTCCACGTCTACGTTATGGAGCGAGACCTCTAGCGTGCGTCTCGTCTGAGGTGGCGGCCTCGAGGTGTTGGGACGACCTGGGGACTTCGGCATCAGCTCGTCTTCTCACGGAGGACGGGTCTCTGCGAGAGCTGTGGAGAGGACCGGGTGCTGCAGGTTGGTTGTCCGTCACTTAAGCTCAGGGTGTTGTGGCGACTTGTAGCCCCGGCCTGTTTCCATTACGGATAACTGTTTCCCCTTCACTACTCTCAACCCAAATAATAAAACCCATCTTGTCTTCCAACTGAATATATACTATACCTTAGAAAGCCAAATTTGTTCTATATATATCTAATTCTAAGATTATCATTTGAATTACAAGAGCATAGCTGCTAGGTTCGTAAATTTAAGATTTAATATTTAGAACCCTAACATTCAGCTTGTTCCAATTTGTTCTTTGGCTTTAGTTTTCATTAAAATCAGTTGGCATTTATTTTTGACAGGATGGGCGGCACGGAACTTAGCGTGTCAGTTTCTCTGTGCTACCTGGCGGGCTTGCGCTGGCCAGGTGAAGCTCTTGCTCCCGATTTCCGAGGACTTCCACCGGGCAGCAGCTCGAACCAGTTTACTATTCGCAAGATTAATTTTGTGGTGTTCCCATGAACACTGTTCTGAAAGAATAAATACTTTCTTCTTTGACGTTTTTTTTCCAATCTTTAATTGTTGTTGATTAAACTCTCCTTCCACTGAAAAGGGAGGTCGCGCTAAAAGTTTTGTACAATAATTTCTTTGACTATCTGCCGCGCTCTGGCGGCGGCTGCTCACGCATGCGAGTTGGAATGTTTGACAGAAATTTTTTTGATTTCCAGCATTTATTGAACTGAAATCCTGCGTTACCCTTCAAGGGAATTGCAGCCTTGGATCCGATACAAAAATGCAAAAAATATTTTAGTTTTTAACGTTTTTTAAAGCAGTATTTGACGTAGCAAAAGTTTACTGTTTATAGTACTTTGGGGTACTTTTACTATAGGGGACTTTTCTACTCTAAATCTTGTACGAGTGCATTTATGTGAGCACAAACAACAAGCGATAACTTGCAAGTAGAGATTTAAAAAATTTATAGAATTGGGAAAGATTAATCAATATCAAATAATCAAAACTCAGCCTATAAGTTATACAAACATCAAGTGCATTCACCAGTGTTTACTACGAGTGCCACAAGTTGTATTTTTTCGACAGCAAAAATCTGTCAACAGCGAAAAATTATTTTTGGCACGTCTCAGTTCTGTGCGAAGTTTGAAGGACTTCACATCGCAGCCATACGCCTTTTTATTCTACGCAATGCAACGCATGTCACTGCGCAATTGCTAATAAAAGTCTGATGGGGGCGCAGTTTTTCTGTCGCACGAGCGACATCGATATTTCGCATGATTCGCTGAGAAGCCAAAGCAACGACATAGCCAGATAAATAAATGGGTCATACCGTCCATATAGTGACACACTTCTACTTACCCCAAGCACGAGCAGAGAGCTGACGTAGCATTGATATACCTATTGTTGGGCCAAACTGTGTCAGGATGACCCACAACATGCAAGAAGTATTTGGCTATTCGGACAATGTCCAACTTATTTATCTGAGTGCCGCAGCCAGAACTGTTATAGAGGCAGCACGCAAATGTTTTGTCTCAGACGCATGTGCGTCCATGGCATCGAATATGGAAGGCAGTCTCAGAGGAATGAGTGAGATTGTGTCTAAATATCAAATCACTTGTTGCCCTTGTGTGTGTCATCGCGACCCAGTTTGGCTCAGCAAAAAAGCGTATCCGTGTCTGCTCTTTGCTCGCACTGTGGGTAAGAAAGTGTGCCGCTATTTGGACAATATGATCCATTTATATTTGTACGTGCATGCAAGTGCAAACAAGTATGAGTTTTGATGCTACGGGGTTTGAAAGGATGACTGCGATGGGAAATAATATGTTGAAAGGCTGAACCATTAAATTTTTATTAAATATTTTGTTATAAAATTTTATAATCTAAAAAATTCAATTCTAACAAATCTAACTGTTATAAAGTTCAAGAATCTGAGTTGGACTGAAAGTTTCTCAATTATATACCATTATAAATTATTTACAGTTTTATCGTATAGTTATTCATCCAACTATGAATTGAAAATCAACTTTATTGTTTTCATTAAATTACTTTTATTTGATATAGATAATTTTGAAAATAATGAGTACGGAGTGAAAGAAATGAATCAGACGAGATGAATTTCTTATTAGGTTAATGGTTATTGTACTAATGATGATACACTGATGGTTACTATACTGTTAATGATGCACTAATGGTTGCTACTAAATGAAGTAGTAATGGTTACTACCACTAAATGATGTACTAATGGTTCCTACTGCTAAATGATGTACTAATGGTTACTACTGTTAAATCATGTACTAATAGTTACTACCACTAAATTATGTACTAATGGTTACTACTATTAAATCATGTACTAATGGTTACTACCAATAAATGATGTACTAATGGTTACTACTACTAATGATGTACAAGTGGTTACTATTACTAAATGATGTACGTGTGATTACTACTGTTAAGTGATGTACTAATGGTTTCTACTACTAAATGATGTACTAATGGTTGCTGTAACTAAATGATACACTAATGGTTATTGTCGTGGAAGATAATAAATTTTTAGATACGCAATGCAATTTATATTGGCCTGAACAAAACATACGCATATCAGTTGTAGAAAATAAAATTTCAGTCGATTTTTCTCGCAGTTATTATGTTCGTTTCCCTCCTCCAAGTTGTCGCATTCCAAAAAAAGGCGTCCGATGGTAATTTTCAACATGAACACTTTTGTTCACGTGCAGAAATAAGCTCGTGCCCGATAAGAATTGCATACGGTCTCCATGGCATTTACCCAGCCAGCTGCATAAGGCTATCAACATTTCCCTTTTGTTAGTAGAGAAAATGTTTGCGTGTTTTGCTGTTCTAATATTTTTGCTTGGCTGCGATAATATTTGTCAGATCAAAGAGCATTTCGTTGGCCAGGGAATAAAGTTGGGCTCCAATTCAAAAATATGATTCTGATTGGGTGGGAAAATCATAACGATTGATATTACCTAATGGGAATTTTTCACATAATTGAAGAAATTCATAAAATCATTTTGAGCTAATTTAAAAGATATTCAGGAACTTCGAAGAAACATATTTTCTGCGATGAATTGAAAATTATTCTTATTATATCTTTTAATATGTTTTATTTGATAAATCTTGTAGGTTTGGTAATAAATAAACTACAGATAAATGTGTAATTAAGTTATTGGCAGCCAGAACTTGTCCGATAAAAAATCAATTAATCGACGAATTGGATCTACAATAATTCCATTTTTCTTCAGATTATCAGATCAATGTCGATTGAACAGTTTTTTTAAATGGATAAATAATGATACTTAACTAAAAACGAAAAAAATAGTGGTTGGAACTTCATACATGATAAATTTTTATATAAGGCTTAAAGAGAATTTAAGAGGCAGTTACGAACCATATATAGACTTCTACAAGTAATGAGAGAGAAAATAAGTAAGTGACAAAAATATATGGAACATTTTTTGTAGGAGAAAGAAACAAAATTAAGGGACCAGTTTGGTTCTCAGAATTAACTCACATGAATTGAAATTATATTTCGTCGAATTTGAAATGTGAAGCACCAAAGTTTAGTCAATTTAATTGTTAAATTGCGGTATAAGTGCAATCAATCGAGAAACTTTCAATTGCCCAATCATTCATTACACGGTTTTGTCTATCAAATTTTCAATAATGGTGCCGTTGAATTCATGAGCACTAAACACAGTCGATCGAAACATCAAACTTATGCATCAAATTCAGCACACAACATCAATTCAACAATTCATCAAATGGCACACAACAGTTCTGTGCCACTTCAATTTTTTCATGTAGGCTTCCTCAGTCTGAAGCTCTTGAATCCGAGATAATAATGTGGGAATAATCGGGAATAATGTATTTGGTTTGAAACACAAGGAATTCAACCCCTCTATAAAATTCAAATAGCTTAGGAGAATAGAAGGAAAATAAAGTTCTGTGTCCGAACGAATAAGCGAATTCTCGTGGGAAACTACAACTGAAATATTTAACTTGGACAGATTTCTTCAATAGCCAAGTTAGAGATCTGCAGACCTGTGGAGCACTTGGTGATGTTAAAGATAAAGTTTTTAGTCGATAAGAAAGCCTTCGTCGCGTTGATAGCGAATGTCACCGCTTTGTCTTCCCTATAAAGAAATAAAAAGAAAGCTTCAGATGTCGTCAACAGATCTCCTTGTTTCAATCCCCTGCAGCTCGAGCTGAAGGTAGTAGGTATTAGGGATACATACCTGAAGCTATGAATAATTCTATACAGAAAGAAGCTTATGGATAGAAAGAAGAAGAATTTTCTCGCAAGATGTTCCAGGAATGATTAGTTTATTCTATAGCCAGGTCAAGCTCATCCGTGGCAAAAGTCTAGAAGCTCCTTAAATGGATCGACCGTCTTATAGGCGAGCTTCAGGCGGCATGTGCAGGCGTCTTAAGGCGCTAGTGAATGCAGCGTGAAAGAAGAGAATTTTGCAGGAGCAGATGTCTTGAGGCGCTGGTGAAGGCAGATGGAAAGATGAACTTCCGCTAGTGAAGGCGTCTGAAGGCGCTGGTGAAAGCAGCTCGAAAGACGAGGCGTTCGCATGTGAAGGCGTCCTAAGGCGCTAGTGAAAACAGCTCGAAAAACGAGGCTTTCGCCAGCGAAGGCGTCTTAAGGCGCTAGTAAAAGCTGCTCGAAATACAACCGCCAGTAAAGGCGTCTTAAGGGGCTGGTGCAAGAAAGTCGAAAGACGGCTTTCACCAGCGGAGGCGTCTTAAAGGCGCTAGTGAATGCAGCTTGAAAGATGAGGCTTCCGCTAGTGAAGGCGTCTTAAGGCGCCAGTGAATGCAGCTGGAAACACGAGGCTTTCACCAGTTATTAAGGCGTCTTAAGGCGCTTGTGTTAGCAGCTCGGAAGACAAGGCTTTCACCAGTTAAGGCGTCTTAAGGCGCTTGTGTTAGCAGCTCGGAAGACGAAGCTGCCGCGCAAGTCTGTGGCTTGCGGGTTAACGGGTGCGGCAAACGAGATTTGGTTGATGGAACTTGGAGGTAAACGAGATTTTGGGATCGACCTTGTCAGCAGCCATCTGACGCAATCACGCTCCTCAAGTGCAAGTGATGGATGCAACAGAGACTCGAGCTTCCAGATATGGAGATGAAATTTGCAACTTGCAGAGCAGACGAATTGCCTGCGTTGGTAATGACCGAGTTGAGACTACCATCACACTCTGAAAAATTATTGGGTCATAGTGTAACGCATCAGCGTGACCTTGGACTACGACGTCCTAAACTCATCATAAGGTAAGGTGTACAAATAGTGACGTTGTGTACTCGCTGCACTGGTACACCATTTTTAGGCTTCAAACTGGTTAGGATGACTCACACAAAGGCAAAAGGTGCATTGCTAGTTGGGCAAAGTCTCACACATTTCTCTGAGTGCATGGAAATTCCTATCACTGCTGGAATCTCGCCAGGCGAGAGCGCGAATGAAAAATTTGACAGCCTTCGAGCCGCCCTAGAGCGAGGCAATCAAAGTCTTATTTTATTCAAACAAAATTCACACCTAGATGAGGCGTGAATTTATTCAATAGAAATTTACGTCCCATTTTGGAACTCAGTGAAGTTCCAGGATAAATTCAAATAAATTCCGAAGCTTTTTAAGCGCCTAATGTTAAATTTTGTTTAGTATATTTATTACTGATATACTGGGAACTTTCAATATTTCCTATAATAAAGATTTTTGGAACAATTTAGCATTTGTTAGAGAGTTTGCATTTGTGTACAATTTGGTCTTATTATACACGGCACACCATACGTGCAATAATAACAATCAGTGGGTTTATGGTTAACATCAATCACTGAAAGATTGATTGTGTGCTACCATGCCTAAAGTGCGCCAATATTTGGACGATTTAACCCATCAATTTTTCTGAGAGTACTTAGATACAGCTTGCAGATAAAAATTTGACTGAGATCGAACCTGTTGGGGAATATCTTGCCTTCAAAGGGGAAGAAGAAATCACTCCGCGCACTCGATTTATATGTCCCCATGGGGCGGATTTACCCTATCAATTCACCCCATAATGGGGTAAAAACAACGCTTTGCCAAACACTTCCACGATTGAACGCTTCCTACACTTTTGCTGTGCTGAATTCTTTTAATGTAAATGAATACTCTCAACTATGGGTTTGTATAGAAATATTATTGGTAATGGTTATAAAACAACTGTAGCTTGGTAGAAATTTCTTTAGCTTTTATTTAAATGAGGTTCAAGGATCAAATTTGAAGTCAACTTTGTTTCTGGCTATTAATTGAACGGTGTGGACAAGGTTGGTCTTGGTTCCGTCTCCAATATAAAGAAATTGAGGCAGCTGCCGGGTCGTCAGCGTATACGTGAAACGCACGTAAGTTATGCCCCGTCGCCCCGGGTTGTTCTGAAGTAGAAAAGAAGAATACTCTTAAATTGCTGCTGATGAAGAAATATAATTAACTAATTAGCGAAATAATCGAGATATAATTGGCAAGAATAATTCAACAGTTAATTGAGATCATTATTACCTTAAATGAAAAATCCATTTCAGAGGCTGTAGCCAAGTAATTGAGCCGATTTTAAGTTAGTAAGAAAGATTAGTCCAGTGACTGTTTAATTTAAGGCATGCGGTTAATTGGAATTGATAAGAGTTGCTGAGAAGCAACTAAGATTTTAATTTGAACACACTGGACTAATGAAGATAATAAGAGAATGGCATGCAAATGATGGAGGTTGATGATTTAAGAAGAAATTTAATGATTTAATAGAGGCAAGATTCGCTGGCAAATCCGGCGGCTGTCAAGGCTCGTCCTTGGAAATTGAAGGTACAGAGCGAAGTTAACTCATTCTTCACTTTAAGAAAGATGGAAATTATAAATATAAATTCTAACATTTTAACTTTCAAAATATCTATCAATTAAATTTCTAATAATATTTTATGTATATTTTTATACTTTTTGCGCAATTTATATTCAAATCGTAGTTAAATAAAAAATTACATAAATAATATATATTACATAAAACTTATTGCACTAAATCACGCTCTTCAACTGGAAGTAATTGATGCAACAGAGACTCGAGGTTGCCAATATGGAGCCTCTGAAACTTTACCTCTACACTGCCATGATAGAAAAGAAATTCCCGTCAAATGCTCACAGATTGTCGCTGTGCACACGTGGATATTCCCCCAGTATACTCCCTCTAATATTCTTTGCTATCTGTCTATTCCAATCGGACGAAGAATTTGAAAGATTTTACACGACCCAACGGATTCAAAATTTCATTGTTAGTTGCGTTTGCTCTCGAAAAAAAGTTTTTTTACCTGGATAAATTTTTTAGGTACTGTATTTGAAATTTGAACTGTATTAAAAATGTAATAATTGTGTTTGATTGTCTTAATTATTATTCTATGAACTTTCCTGCGAGGTAATAAAATATTTATAGTAGCCGCAGTTAAAGAAACTGTTTGCAGTAGTGGAGTGCATTGAAGTAAGTGTAGTGATGACACTAGTAGCAGCTATGGTACTAGTAGTGGAAACAAATACTAAACCGATGCATTACCAAGAAGTTGCGCTCATATGTATGGGTAAGACTTTGTCCAAATATCGGTGCTGCTGCAGATATTATAAGCCCCTAAAAGCGCCGAGAAACATTCGGCAGCTGCGGCAATAGGCGAGTGAGGCATTGAGAAGACAGCAGCACTGAGCAACTGTAGCACCTGCAGCACTGAGCAGCCATAGTCTGAGTAGCACTAAACAGCTGCAGCTCTAAGCAGCACTAGGTAGCTGCAGCTCTAAGCAACTCTTAGTAGCTGCAGCTCTAAGCAACTCTTAGTAGCTGCAGCTCTAAGGAGCACTAAGTAGCTGCAGCTCTAAGCAGCACTAAGTAGTTGCAGCTCTGAGCAGCTGCAGCTCTAAGCAGCTCTAAGCAGCTGCAGCTCTAAGTAGCTGCAGCTCTGAGCAGCTGCAGCTCTAAGCAGCACTAAGTAGCTGCGGCCCGAGGCTCGCGTGCGGCTCTCGCTTTACAGTCGCAAGACGAAGTGTTGCGTGTGGGCCGAGGAGCCAATTGCTCAAGTGCCTCTAGGTTGCGGCCTAGACTCTCTCCTCTACCACCTCTACCACCTCTACTACCCACCAACTTCCACCCTCTACCTCCCTCTACCTCTGAGAAATTCCACCCTCTACCTCTCTCTACCTCTGAGAACTTCCACCCTCTACCTCCCTCTACCTCTGAGAACTTTCACCCTCTACCTCCCTCTACCTCTTAGAACTCCCACCCTCAACCACTCTCTACCTCTGAGAACATTCACCCTCTACCACCCTCTACCTCTTAAAACTCCAACCCTCTACCACCCTCTACCTCTTAAAACTCCAACCCTCTACCACCCTCTACCTCTTAAAACTAACTCCAACCCTCTACCATCCTCTACCCCTGAGAACTTCCTCCCTCTACCTCTGAGAACTTTCACCCTCTACCACCCTCTACCTCTTAGAACTTTCACCCTCTACCACCCTCTACCTCTTAGAATTTTCACCCTCTACCACCCTCTGTCTCTGAGAACTTCCACCCTCCACCTCTGAAAACTTCCACCTTCCACCTCTGAGAACTTCCACCCTCCACCTCTGAGAACTACCACCCTAGCTCTACCTCTGAGAACTTCGACCCTCCACGTCTGAGAACTTCCACCCTTCACCTCTGAGAACTTTTACCCTTTACCTCTGGGAACTTCCACCCTCCACCTTTGAGAACTTCCACCCTCCTCCTCTGAGAACTTCCACCCTCCACCTCTGAGAACTTCCACCCTCCACTTCTGAGAACTTCCACCCTCCACCTCTGAGAAATTCCACCCTCTGCCTCTGAGAACTTCCACCCTACACCTTTGAGAACTTCTACCCTCCACCTCTGAGAACTTCTACCCTCTGCCTCTGAGAACTTCCACCCTCCACCACTGAGAACCTCCACCCTCTGCCTCTGAGAACTCCCACCCTCTACCTATGAGAACTTCCACCCTCCTCCTCTGAGAACCTCCACCCTCCACCTCTGAGAACTTCCACCCTCCACTTCTGAGAACTTCCACCCTCCACCTCTGAGAACTTCCACCCTCTGCCTCTGAAAACTTCCAGCCTCCACCTCTGAGAACTTCCACCCTCCACCTCTGAGAACTTCCACCCTCCACTTCTGAGAACTTCCACACTCCACCTCTGAGAACTTCCACCCTCTGCCTCTGAAAACTTCCAGCCTCCACCTCTGAGAACTTCCACCCTCCACCTCTGAGAACTTCCACCCTCTACCTCTGAGAACTTCCACCCTTTAAAACCGTCTACCTCTGAAAACTTCCTTCCCACTTCCACCCACTGTATGCCACAGTACGGCATACAGTTTCACTGCACGGTTTACAGTGCCACTGCATGGCTTACAGTGCCACTGCATGGCTTACAGTGCCACTGCATGGCTTACAGTGCCACTGCATGATTTACAGTGCCACTGCATGGTTTACAGTGCCACTGCATTGTTTACAGTGCCACTGCATGGTTTACAGTGCCACTGCATGGTTTACAGTGCCACTGAACGGCTTACAGTGCCACTGTATGGCTTACTGTGCTACTGCATGGTTTACAGTGCCACTGCAAGGTTTACACTGCCACTGCATGGTTTACAGTGCCAGTGAAGAAGGAGCGATAGTTCACCCAATCAATCGGCTGGGCTCGGATTTGATGTTCCGTGGACACAAGCGTCGAAATTTGTAAAATTTCGCCCGAAGCTTCGGGGCAGCAGAAAAAGAAGCGGACCATGCAGGGGCCTTTCTGCTCCAGCTTCTGTAGCTGAGCGGTCGTTTTCTTTGGCCTGTTCGGCTGTTGCGGGAGTGGAAATAGAAATGAACTAAGTTGAAATACAAGCAGGTCCTATTATAAAAATAGAACTTAACTCTTGAACCATATGGAGAAGAAACAAACGGTTTCTATAGAAGAAATAAGAACAGAACCCTCAGGATTTGGGGCAGAATAAGTAGTTTCAAACATGAAAATTGAATTGAACTCTTGGATGATATATTGATTTAACTAGCGGTTTCTAGGGTGAAAATAAAACTTTTATTTTGTGGTAAATGAACTGATCTTTTCTTGCATGTGAAAAAGACAAGTACTAAGATCATGTGATGAAAGCACGAACGGATTTTAGAGTAAAATTAAAAGTAAACATTTGGGTTTTGAGGCTAGAGAACTAGCGGCTGCTAGGATTGAAACAAAAGTAAACACACAAATGTAATGGTGAAAGGACTAACAATTTCTAAAACGGAAACAGAACTGACCTCTTTGTTCTTATAATTTGCTTTGTTACTTTTTATGCTGATGAATATTGTATGTACGCTAATTAATTTCAAAACTTTATAGGAAATGAGAGACCATCTTTCCTCACAAGACAAATTGAAAAAATTTTCGAGTGGCTGAACGGCGAATAACCAAACAAATTTTGCGTTCAAATTTTAAAACATTATAAAATAAATTCAGATTTTTTCCTAAACTCCCATCTGAGTCGAGTCCTCGCGCGCCAAATATTTATGCAATTAACAAGTTTTCGTTCACGTTCGCTCCAACAAAAATTCGCTTCTATACACTTCGCCTGATTTTTTTTCAAAATTCGTTTCCCGCGACTACTGAAAATGAAATTAAATCAAGAATTTCCGTAACAATATTTTGGCGCTAACGATTGGTTCGTTTATGAAATGACCAGGCCGACGTAATTCGATCAATGTGTTCACTGTTGACAAGCGCCCTAAAAGGCAGCAGCAGAGTCCTGATTTGATAGAGCACTCAGATAAACTTATAGGTCACAGTGTCCAAATAGTGACTGACCCTCTTATCCAATGTACATGCACAACTGAGAGGTAGCACAAATAAGTGCAATAAGGCAAAAATTGCATCACTATATGAACAAATTCTCCTTCATTTCTCCGATCTGTCGACAAATTGACAATTAAATTTCATCGGTCACCAAACATATTGGAGGATTTATGAGTATTCTATTATATAATTTATCTCCATAGTGAAATACTGATTGCATTTGAGCTCAAACTTGATTTGAAAACGTACCTTCTCTCAGAAAAATGAACGGGTCAAGTTGTCCAAAATGTAACATTTTTTACACGTAGAACTGATGCGTTTTTTGGTAGTGCCAAACTGTGTCTGAGGCAGTTTTGCCCGGCTCAGGAGGTGTCATTGCAACATGAATAAAATTTGGACAATATTGTAACGGACCACAAGGTTCCCTGTTTAGGGTAACTGTTCAGGGTAATAAAAGCCTTCTGAATAAAAGTTTTCTAATTGAATAGCGACCCGAATAAGCTAGAACTCAAGTGGGTCTGTCCAAGCGTAAAATTTGAAGGCTCTGGCTTATCTTCTGTCCAATATCATAACTATTAGGGTCCGCACGACAATACCCAGCACGGTTAAATTCTCTCTAAAACGATTTTGAAAATTTACATCCTAATTAAAATGAAAAAATTTCTTATGAATTGTACATAAAATTTTACCGTTGAATCGTATTAACAGTAATTCTAGCTTTCTAAAAAATGATTCATATCATAAATTTTGTCAGTGTTCGAGGTCGCTAATTTGATAGTGCAGCTAAAGGGTGACGTTGTTATTGTAAAATCTAAGCAAAGAAATAATTTTCAGTTGAGGCTAAATCTCACAGCTAGAAGCTAATTGATTATTTTACAGCACAAACAAATGTACTGAAATTCGGCCACGTTTTCGTTAAGTTCATTAAAGATTAAAAATAAACGTACAGGCCTGAATGTATGTAAGCCGTAATGCAATAGGAAAAAATGTCACTGCGGTTTTCTGGAACCTAATTAATTAAGTGCACGTTAAAATCGGAACGCATTTTCTGAGTGGAATTAGTCGCTCGAGATATTGAATTTCATTTGAATTTCTTGAACTGAAGTCTAGCGATATTCATTAAAATGCTCGACTGCTAATGGACTCTCAATGAGCCTGCAACTTGAATGAAGTTTGGTACGATGGCGAATAAATTACTTCCATTGAGATAGCGATTAGTGAAATAGAGCATATTTAGTTAGATTAGCAATATGCTTCATTATCCGAGTAGTTAAAAAACTAGGCCAAGGTCTATGTCCAAGGCCAAGAGGATAACATACAAGTCTAAATATTTTCTGTATGGTGATATAAAATTTGCAGAACAAAGTAGGTGATAAAATGTAAAAAAAAATTTTTAAAACTATTTTGATATTCAATCTTAATGAAGTTACTTGATGACGCTACGGACCGCTTCGTTTGATGAGGCTACAGACAGCTTCATTTGATGAGGCTACAGACCGCTTCATTTGATGACGCTACAGACCGCTTCATTTGATGAGGCTACAGACCGCTTCATTTGATGAGGCTACAGACCGCTTCATTTGATGAGGCTACAGACCGCTTCATTTGATGACGCGACAGACCGCTTCATTTGATGTAATATTCACAGGCAAGACAAATGAAGATTTCCTATCAAGAGAACATTATTAGTTACTAACCTATGGCGCTGGCGGCCAGAGCAAGAGTGGCTGATAGCCGGCTAATGAACACAGACTATGACTGCGGATGCAAATATTACCCTAGGGTTAACAAGAAATGGCTTGATCCTTACAGTGATATAAAATTTGCAGAACAAAGTAGGTGATAAAATTTAAAAAAGTTTTTAAAACTATTTTGATATTCAATCCTAATGAAGTTATTTGATGACGCTGCAAACCGCCTCATTTGATGACGGTACAGACCGCTTCATTTGATGACGCTAAACACCGCTTCATTTGATGACGCTAAACACCGCTTCATTTGATGACGCTACAGACCGCTTCATTTGATGACGCTACAGACCACTTCATTTGATGACGCTGCAGACCGCTTTTATACTATACTTTACTATACTATACTATACTATACTATACTATACTATACTATACTATACTATACTATACTATACTATACTATACTATACTATACTATATTAAATTATATTCTATTTCTCCAAAATCTTTCACTAACCACCTGCTTCATCGCCAAAATAAAATTGAAACTCGTAGTGTGGATTTTTCTGCGTCTTTATGATGGAAATAACACATTCTTCTTTAAAATAAAATGTCTTAATCATTTTATACGGTGGTCCTAAGTTTTGCGTTGGTCGTAAATTCAGAATTGATGTCTGCAATATGCGAGCGATATCTGGCTCTTTGTCTGCAAAAATTTCAACATTTCATCCGTAATTCTAAAATGCTCTCGGTAGTTTGTGTGACTGTACAGATTGTACAGACTGTTCAGATTATATTTTTTGAACTAAATTCTAGCATTATCCTCAATTCAGTTGGGTATCGTAATTTTTATTTGGAATATTGGACGAATAGAAATATATGGGAATAAAACTATGCATAAATACAATAAATCCATACAAATAATGATTACATAATAAAATTTATAATTATCTTCCAGCATGTTGTGAATCGTTTTAACAACTTGTAAACTTGTTTCATAACTTCCGTGCGTGAACCGTAATAAGCATATGTCTGACTTAAATTCATAGCATGTGTTTTTGTGCCCACCATGATTTTCCTACGTCATCTTTAGAATCAATAAGTATATCATAACTTCACTGAGACTCAGATAGTTCAGATTCAGTTAGTATATTTTGATAGACTTTCTCATGGTTCAAATTGTTATTTTCATGAACGGTAAAATAATGGCAATGTCGATTTCATACATTCAAATTTCTGTTGTATCAATAATAGAAAATGCTATTGATGATGTAATTACGTACAAAATATTAAAAAAAAAACATTCAGCTGAATATGAATATGAATAGTATTCATTCAAATCATCGTACCAATGAAAAAACTGTTGAAAGTATCATATTTAAACTCCACTTATTGTGGGATTTGCTCAATGGAAAAGAGCAATTCGAAATTATTAATAAGATATTTTTTCTGCTCTTCATTCTAATTCATTCTAATTTGGATCTCAGAACAACTCCTGCCAAATCATGCCAATAACTTGTGGAAGAAATATTCATTATTCATTATTCACATGTATTCATTATTCATTCACGAGTAGATATTTTGTTCAATTTTACTGTTTCTAAACATAGAGATTAGGAAAAAGATATTCTCGTATCTTTAAGCTTTTTTTACACGCGCCGTAACGTAAAACCTTTGTAAATTGTACTCTTTTCAAGTTCAATTTTGATTCGTTAACTCAACTTTTGCCAACAAGGCTCGTGACAAATTGCCTTGAAGTTTCGACAAGAAGCATCTTGTGAGAGCATCTAACTTCTAAAACTAGGAAATAAATGATCTGTGGTTTTTAGGTGGCCGACGGATGGCCGAGGATGAAAACACTTTTTATTTTTAATTGTACGGAGGAAACTTCGGACGGCTTGAAACGTCGTGACACGAGCGTGAAAATTTGAAGTGCATAAAAAATCTATGGGGATTTTTGCAAAAAATCTACAGGGAAAATCTATGAAAGCCTAAATGTGAATTATTTCAGCATGCGATGATTATTGTGTATTTCTACTTTTTTATATCATTCATTATGAGTTAATTGTTCTTGTTGTAAACTGTTTGTAAAATGACAAACACGTTTGTCACAGAAATATTCAAGGTCGAACTTTAAATTGCAATACAAGATACCTGACCAATATATTTTCCGAAAATGCCGAGAAATATATACGGAGTGATAATGAATGATAATCAATAATGTTGACTTTCTTCGATAATGTTGGCAATTAACAATAATATTGAATATCAATAATAATGTGGATTCTCACCAATAATGTATACTTCCAACAATAATGTTGATTTTCATCAATAATTCTGATTAAATGAAACGATTCACTTCTCTTAAAAATGCCCCACGTTTGTCCAGTCGGCGGCTTGATGGTTTCAAGGCAACCAAGAGTTATCATCCATGAAAGGTATCGGTAATTCAGTCATAATATTAACACACTTCCTGTTCGTAGCACTGATACGACTTGTATTCTGGCCAAACTGGGTCAGGATGACAAATAACCGCAGAAAGTATATCGCTATTTGGACAAAGTCTCACTCATTTCCCTGAGTGTATCCGCCTTTCCTTCATCCAGCGCCGAGAAGACTTTACAAATTATGTCGCTGTTGAGGATTTTGCAAGGCTTTGCAAATTAGGATTTGGAAATTAGGGACTTTATGAGGGACTCTCAGTAGATCAGCTACGCGTGTGTCTCGCGAGACTAGCGCTACACTCATATAAATGAATAAGTCATGCTGTCCAAATTTTAGCACACTTTCTTACCAACAACTCGAGCAGAGCGCAGACTTAATGCTGATAGGCTTCTATGGAAGGGACAAACTGGGTCAGGAAGACCCACACAAGGGAAAAGAGTGCATCGTTAATTGGACAAATTCTCGTTAATTTCTCTGAGTGAGACGGAACGAACTAACCGGACACGAGACCAATGAAGTATTACGCAAATGAGATGGCGGTAGGGATAACTTAGGCGATTCCTTGGGAGACTTAAGGCGAGGTTTGGACGACCTGGCATGGTCGTAGAGTGAGTCAAGATCTTCACATTTACGTGCCGGTGAAGATCTTGTACCATAACAAGATGTTTTGTATTCTTTTATGAAAAATTGTCATGAGCAAAATATCGGCAGAATATCTTCACTTGCATAATATCAGAATATTCAAGCACACTCAGAGAAATAAGTGAGAGTTTACTATTACAACCTGTTTGGGTCATTTTGACCCAGTATATCTTGGCTAAAAGGTGAATCAGCGCTAAGTCTGCGCTCTGTTCGTAATGTAAGTAAGAAAATAAGGTAATATTAGGACAGTATGACCGATTAATTTTCCTGAGTGTAAATAGCTACTGGTAGGCCGCCAATAGGCCTATTTGGTCATACTGCAGCTTCTGATACTTTGATAAGAATGTTATAGAAAACTGATAAAGTTTGTTATCATAAATTGACGCCTAGAATGAAATTTCTTCCAGCTAACGGATTATTACTTGAATTATGGAAAAGAAAGCTTGGAAATTATTTATATAGAGATCCAAAGTTCAATGCAAAGAAGTTAATTCTTTTCAAAGCTTTTTAATAGTTGAAGCTATCATAACATAGTCTGCGTTGTGCTGCTGCGTCATGGCACAGCGTCATGGCACAGCGTCATGGCACAGCGTCATGGCACAGCGTCATGGCACAGAGTCATGGCACAGAGACATGGCACAGCGTCATGGTACAGCGTCATGGCACAGCGTCATGGAGTGGCCTATGAGACTTCGTTGATCAAGTCTGATTAATCCTCGTGCGCTAGGGCCCGCGGGCAGAGACCCAGTAACTTTGTATATGGAGCGCAGTTGTCCCGCAACAACAGCAACAGAAGCTGCCACAGCAACAGAAGCTGCCACAGCAACAGAAGCTGCCACAGCAACAGAAGCTGCCACAGCACCAGAAGCTGCCACAGCAACAGAAGCTGCCACAGCAACAGAAGCTGCCACAGCAACAGTGAAAGCACCTTCAGAAGCAAATAACACAGACAGTGTCAAAATCCAATGCTGACTTTTTACAAAGCCGCAATATTACTAAAACTAAAAAACTCTTGTTTCTTAATGCAGTGTCAATCCTGTAAACAAATATTCCGTTATAAAACAAGGGTGCAAGACTAACCAACTTTCGCAGCAGTCAACCCACCTGCAGCAATTGAACGCTCTGCCGTAAAGCTGTTCCCTCCCTTGTCTTTTCCGAGTACTACGGCATTTTTGATTTCTCTAAATATTCATACGAGGGGAAAGATGTGTTGAATTTAAGGAAGTTTCTTTTAGAGCAGCTAAGTTCCTCTTAATTGAAGCAAAAATAAATTCCGTTGCCGAAAAATACCCCATTATTTTGATCATATTACTCGTCACGTTGAAGCTTAGCTCTTCGCATGAGGGGAGAGCGAGATCATCGGTCTTTAGCTTGGCCACTCAAAAAAAAGAACGAAAAATGAAATCCATATGCCAAAAAATTGATTAATTTTAATTTATGAATAAATTATGATCTGCAAAACATTTAAAAGTTTTCATGCTCATACGAACAATTTATCCGCAAATTTTATTATTTTTCATATGTGACAATAATTTCAGGTATGTATATCATTGGTAAAAACAGACTGATTAGTCGTAAACGTATCTCTTGATTTCTACCAGAGAGCATGAATGCAAAATAAAAACGCGAGCTTAATACTAACGGGAAATATTTTTTGAAATTAAAATGTGCATTTTAATTAGCATAAAAAATCATGAAAAATGAATGAATCGGACATTGACGCCGATTGCTCAACGACTCCCGAAGTATGTTCGCTTGTACAAATTTGATTGACCTTGCAGCAGAGTACGAAAGCAGTGATAAATTTTTCCGCGGGAGACATTCCTAATTAACGCTGATATTCACCATGATATAAATTGATATGACCAAAATATATTTACAAGCATGTTGGCAGTCTCGGGGACTATTGATGATGGATGGTTAGATGTAACAGAAGTCATCCTTCGAACTTAATTTCAAAAATTCACATTAAAATTTCAACAATAAATTCTCAACATTTAGTAAACAACATAAATTCACAACATTATTACACATTTAGATATAAAAGTCGGTTTAAATAGTAGGCTAGTCTAAATGTAGTAAGTAGCTCGACATCTGAAGAACACATGTTGATACTTAAATAATGCATGTAACGAGCGTAAGTTTGTCAAACATTCGCAACGAAATCACAAAATACTAATAGAATCAATCAAAATTAATATAAAGTTCAGTAGACTAGCATCAGTGGTCATATAATAGTTGAATTGAAACGTATAAACAAGTGGTAATAGTAAATTACCATAACCTGACAACAGATATGCCCTGTGACGTAAAAGCGATTAATGCTCATTGAAGTGAAGAATACTCTGAAGATGCAGAAATCTTCACTCTGATCAACCACTTAAAAGCAAACTTTTTATTAGAAATAAAAGGTTTTGAACCCACCAGGCGCGTACGATGGCAGACTGAATAAATGATGCACGACAGTAGTGAACTTCTTGATTTTTTATCCTCACTCTGCCCACTACACTCACTATATTGCACTCATTATATTACACTCGCTATATTGCACTTATTATATTACACTCTCTATATTGCACACATTATATTTCACTCACTATATTTAACTCGCAATATATATTACACTCATTGTATTACACTCATTCAACAGAACTGCTGCTCTCATTATCATTGAGTTCACTAACAATGATATCACGAACATAATATATCACTAACGCAAATATGATATCACTAGCGGTGTTATCACCAACGGCAATATCACCAACTCTTCCATTGCCAGCCATTATTCACTCATTATTCCAACGATAAATCGTCTATAAAATTCCATCATCTATAAACTTCCATCATGGAATGGTATTAGCTCATGGAGGCAATGCCATTAACCAGGGATGGCTTGATAAATAATTCCAAACATGAATAGCTTCTAACAGTAGTATCATACATACCGTGACTCACGCGCACCAAGTATACCCTGAATACTACATACTATCTAGAAGTCCTGTACACAATACGTTAATATTCGTTAAAAATTCTAAACCCCCCCTCAAGAAAAAGTCAAGAAAAATTGACCAAATCTACTGTAATTTGCCATGATTACAAAGATATGGTGAATTTTTTAGGAATCCTTTTGCTTTTAAATTTGTAGTGAATTCGCGATCCACGCAATAAAGTGAAATTAATATTATTAATAATCATAATACAGAATAGCTCAATGCGCAGGTCTAAATGACGTTTTCACATCCGTGTTAACTCCTGCCTAACGTTATCCACGAAAACGCCAACTCTAACGCAGGCAGCCTGCGTGTGACATGACGGTAATCGTTCTTACGTTATTCCTTCCCAACACGGCTGGAATTTATGGCAGAATTTCTTCATACTTGGCCACAAAAAAAAACATCTTTAACCATTCCACTCAATTTTTAACACATTACCCTAACCTGGCTAGAAATTATTTTCTGATTTTCGTCGCTATCACTTTATTCTTCACTTGGCCACTAAAATTAATCGGTTCGTATTGCCCGGACAGCGATATACATTTTGCATTTAGCACCGATACGCCCTTTTGCTGGACCATATTTAGTCAGATTGACTAACAAAAGGGCAAAAGTGCATCACAGCTCGGACAATGTCTCACTCATTTCTCATAGTGCAGTGGTAGTGAAGCTCAGACGAGTCCTGCGTTTGATTTCGTAAAATTATCTCATGTGGGCGCCGGTGACTCGGTTTGTCAGGCGTAATCAAGGCAAATGTCACCTCGCTAAGACCTCCTGTTTGCTCTGTTATTAGAACGTCTTCCATATTCATGCAAACTCTGCTCCCAATTGCCTTCGGGAAGCGCGGTAATTGATTCTCAGGATCATGGCACTGAACATTCATGCAAATTCATCTTGGAAATTGGATTTCTGAAAGATTTAAATGTATAATTAATGTATAAGGTATATATAATGTATAATCTATAATCTATAATTAATAATTTCGCCTCTAATTATTATAAAACTATTTCACGGAACATTCGTGAAAATTCATTTTGCCACCTTCGGAAATTGGATTTCTGAGTGATTTCACGCCTATGATGGATAATTTCGCATTTAAAGATCAAATAAATATTATTTCAAATTCGTAACGCTTAAGCAATAATCTTTACTGTGTAAAGTGCTGCTAAACCACATGCCGATGAATTCCTTGAATCGTTCCAAGTTTACGTTTACCACAAAATCGAAGCCCACGGCTGCTATTGGGCAGTTAACTTTGAAACCCGAGAGCTGATTGGCTGATGAATTTAGAATTAGTTCCTGTAATTATGCGTTTATCTTAAGTGTTTAGTCTTGAATATGGGTTAAAAGTTATGACCATTTCAAGTTTGAATGCAAGTCAACATAGATGAAATTTAGATATTACCTCATAATTATCTTTTAGTCTTCAATAATTATGTTTTAAACGTTGACAAGCTTATTAGACGTTATAATACCGTGTTTGGTCGTTATTTCAGTTTGATAAGACATATGAATCTTGTTTCAGGTTCCTCGACAGAAAAGCGCTATATCAAACATCATTTGTTAGTAAAAAACGGTCTCCTAAAAGCAAAGAAAATCCTAGAATTGCTCTAGAAATGCCAGAAGACACCAGCCTCATTTCTCATTGCCGGTAGAAATTCTAGTGCTCCGAAGAAGAGATATTTTTTGACTTTCATTCGCCCAGTTACAAAGACGGGGACTTGAGCTGCACGCTTAATAAAAATTCTTGGTTTTCAAAAGAATTTTCTTTCTTCTCTTAATTTTTTCTCAGTCTCGGCTAAAGTTACCTTATGCTCTGAAAAATTTGTGGGCAATATTGTTTAAATTGTGGTACACTTTTTTGACCATAGCACGAGCATAAACTCAACGTAGTTCTGATACGCCCTTTTCACCCAGCCAAAGTTCATAAGGATGACCCATGCACTTTTTTCTCTGAGTGTAGATTTTCTTGGGGATTAAATGAGGGTTAACCCCTCAGTTAAACCCCTCGTTACACAATGGGTTTACCAACCGCTCGTTCTGAAAATAAGATGATTTATCGAAATAAAAAATATCGAAATAAAAATCGACACAAAATAAGCAATAATCAATTGTATCTACACGCAGAGAAATGAGCGAGATATGGCCAAATAACTATGCTCATTTTTGCTCTTTTGTGGGTAATCCTAACCATGTTTGGCACGAAAGAAAGGGCGTATCAGTTCTACGTGCGCAAGGAGTGTCCTTTTATGGACAATGTGACACATCCATTCTTTTGAGTGTAGGTACATTATGCCATTAGCAAATATTCAAAGAAAATAAATAAAAAGATATGACGAAGTCAATAAAAATGTTATGCGTCCAGCACCAAATGGTTGAACCAAACCGGAAAATTACAGAAGCATCAGCCACAGTTCAAAATTATATTCACAATATTTCCTAATTTAACCATAAATCTTTGGTGACCCAAATCTACCAAAGAAGTATTTCTAAAATAGCTTCTGCAATGTATTTTACCCTTAATTTTTATTGAGTGACGACACGAAATGACCACCAAGCTATATGACTGCAATGAATCTTGGTGGAAATATAGGAATGGTGGTCCATGTATATAAGATCAATCCAGCCAAGTAACAACATAATTGCCCCCCAAATATTAGCAAATAATACAAGGAAAACATAGTTCAAATATTGCATACCCAATATGATGTTTGCACGTTTTCATTTACGAGTTATAACCCCTCATGAATTCCACCCTGCATGATGATGCACCTGCAGAATGAATGGCAATGCACGTTTGGTCCAAATATTTTAGCTCGTCTTTCATGGTTCGAAGAAAAATATTTTTTATTCATATTAATGATATAAATATGTACTCTCCTGACATGCAGAAACTGTATCGCATCACTGCGTTTAAATGGAGTCGGCATTAAAGTTCTGACGGCAATAATAGTGTTGATATAATTGTTGAAGTATAGTAATGACAATGACCTTAAAATTCTCTGTTATGGCCAAGGCAACAATAGTATCAAGAAATGACTACTAAAAAAAGGCCGCTGTCACCAAACGGGGGCTACTCTTTTACGTAAACAATTATATTGCTACGAGACTAAGTACCTCTGGCACTTTCAACTCGCTATTTAGCACCATCATGCTTAGATTGCCTTATAGAAGTGCACTTGGGTTTCACAAATGTATTGACGCAGATAATTTTTGTAATTGCATTGTGCTTGTCGTAGTTTAGAGCAGCTCATATATCTTTATCAGAAAATTGCTAAAACCTGCGAAGAAGGATACGCTGTCCAGTTGGATCTTACAAATATAACTGGGTCATACTGTCCAAATAGTGATACACTTCCTTCCATTAGCACTGATACACCGTTTTCCCGGGCCTAACTACGTCATAAAGAGCGGCACAAGAGCCACAACTGCATTGATCTCTTGGACAACGTCTCACTCATTTCTTTGAGTGTGTACTGCAGGTACTGAAATTAACCTGATGTTGAAGACTGCAGAAATATTCACAAACCGACTTGGTCTCAACATTTCGCACTCCTGACATATTTCGTAGAAAAAATAAATTTTCATATTCACATGCCGACAAACCTTCGCTACAGCAGCATCCTGTCTCTAGAATTCTCGTATTCAAGGCCATAGCCCGTCTCTGATCAATACCATATCCTGCCTTTAATCAAGGATTTATTGTCCTCTAATCAAGATCATATTCAGACTTTAATCAAACCTGACGTTAATAGCTCAACGTTACTCAACCGCTCTCAACTTCTAACTGCACGAAAGCCTGTCTTCAGTTTCATATTAATCCCACTATCCACGACTATACTATGCTATACTATACTATACTATACTATACTATACTATACTATACTATACTATACTATACTATACTATACTATACTATACTATACTATACTGTAATGAAGTGTTGCTGCAAATTTCCCACTACTGTCTGTCAGACTATGAAGTTTAATTAGGACCGACTCTGACGTCGGTGTTAAGTTCAGTATAGCCGTCAAGATACTTTGCCGATCCCGACTTGCGTCCTGGTTACTCTCTTATAGGATTTTGACTCAGACGCCAGGGTGAGTTGTGTGCTATAGTGGTGAAATCTAGCTTGAAATACTTGATGGAAAATAGTGATTTTTATGTATATATGACTTGTCATGCGTAGATATTTACTTTCTGTTTTCTGTTGTAGGATCGTGCGTTATTCTCGGATCTCAATGCTCTAGCTCGCTCCTCGCATTTTGCTCTCATCGCACTTTAACTTCCTCCGCATTTAACTTGTTAGTTCGTTCATATGCCGCACCTCTGTGAATCATTAGTGTTATTTGTTTACATTTATTTGCCGCTTATATTTAATAAACTTAAAATGTTTGTTCGAGTAACTATCCGCTCAGTCCAAGCTCTTGCTGATAAACCAATAGGGAAGTTGCATTTAATTTCCGGTCATTGGTGGACGTGACAATTAGACCATCCGAACTTTTGAGGTGACGCTATTAATCAGTTATTATTCAAGATTAGTTCGTCACATATACTATACTATACTATACTATACTATACTATACTATACTATACACATCTAGATGTGTATAAGAGACAGCTCCACCACTGAGAACCTCCACCTCTGAGAACTTCCACCCTCCACCTCTGAGAACTTCCACCCTCCACTTCTGAGAACTTCCACACTCCACCTCTGAGAACTTCCACCCTCTGCCTTTGAAAACTTCCAGCCTCCACCTCTGAGAACTTCCACCCTCCACCTCTGAGAACTTCCACCCTCTACCTCTGAGAACTTCCACCCTTTAAAACCGTCTACCTCTGAAAACTTCCTTCCCACTTCCACCCACTGTATGCCACAGTACGGCATACAGTTTCACTGCACGGTTTACAGTGCCACTGCATGGCTTACAGTGCCACTGCATGGCTTACAGTGCCACTGCATGGCTTACAGTGCCACTGCATGGTTTACAGTGCCACTGCATGGTTTACACTGCCACTGCAAGGTTTACAGTGCCAATGAAGGAGGAGCGATAGTTCATCCAATCAATCGGCTGGGCTCGGATTTGATGTTCCGTGGACACAAGCGTCGAAATTTGTAAAATTTCGCCCGAAATCTTCGGTGCAGCAGAAAAAGAAGAGGACCAGGGGTCTTTCTGCTCCAGCTTCTGCTGCTGAGCGGCGCTTTTCCATGGCTATTCGGCTGTTGAGAGAGTGGAAATAGAAATGTACTAAGTTGATATACAAGCAGTTTCTATTATAAAAACAGAACTCAACACTTGAGTCATATGACGAGGAAACAAACGGTTTCTCAAGAAGAAATAAGAACAGAACCATAAGGACTTAGGGTCAGAACAAATAGTTTCAAACATGAAATAGAATAGAACTCTTGGATGTTATATTGAGTGAACTAACGGTTTCTAGGGTGGAAATAAAATTTTACTTTATGGTAAATGAACTGATCTTTTCTAGCATGTAAAAAAGACGAGTACAAAGATCATGTGATGTAAGCACGAACGGATTTTAGAATAAAACTATAAGTAAACATTTGAGTTTTGTGGCTAAAGAACTAGCGGCTGCTAGGATTGAAATAAAAGTAAACACACAAATGTAATGGTGAAAGAACCAACGATTTCTAAAACGGAAACAGAACTGACCTCTTTGTTCTTATGATTTGCTTTGTGTTACTTTTTATGCTGATGAATATGGTAAGTACGCTATTTGATTCCAAAACAATCCAATATGAATAATTTTCGGGAAAAATGTGACCTATATTTATAGGAAATGAGAGTCGAGCTTTCCTCACAAGACGAATTAAAAAAAATTTTCGAGTGGCTGAACGGCGAACAATCAAAACAAATTTTGCGTTCAAATTTTAAAACCATATAAAATAAATTCAGATTTTTTTCTAAGCTCCCATCTGAGTCGAGTTCTCGCGCGCCAAATATTTATGCAATTAACAAGTTTCCGTTCACGTTCGCTCCAACTAAAATTCGCTTCTATACACTTCGCCTGATTTTTCTTTTAAAATTCGTTTCCCGCGACTACTGAAAATGAAATTAAATCAAGAATTTCCGTAACAATATTTTGGCACTAACGATTGGTTCGTTTATAAAATGACCAGGCCGGCGTAATTCGATCAATGAGTTTTCAGTTGACAAGCGCCCTAAAAGGCAGCAGCAGAGTCCTGATTTGATAGAGCACTCAGATAAACTTGTGGGTCACAGTGTCCAAATAGTGACAGACTTTCTTACCCAGAGTGCATGCATAAAGCGGAGGTAGCAAAAATTAGCCTTTTCGCCGGGTTAAGCTACGTCGGCGTGATCCACCCTAATGCAAAAATTGCATCGTTATATGAAAAAATTCTCCTTTATTTCTGAGAGTGTGCGTCTGATCTGTCGACAAATTGACCATTAAATTTCATCGGTCACCAAACATATTGGAGGATTTTATGAGTATTCTATTATATAATTTACTCCATAATGAAATACTGATTGCTCATGAGTTCAAATTTGTTTAGAAAATGTATCTTCTCTCAGAAAAATGAATGGGTCAAGTTGTCCAAAATTGAACACTTTTTATACGTAGAACTGATGCACTTTTCGGAAGTGCCAAACTGGGTCTGAAGCAGTTTTGCCCGACTAAAGAACGTGTCAGTGCAACATGAATAAAAATTGGACAATATTGTAGCGGATCACCAGGTTCCCTGTTTAGGTTAACTGTTTAGGATAATAAAAGTATTCTGAATAAAAATTTTCTAATTGATTAGTAACCTGAATAAGCTATAGCACAAGCGAGTCTGTCCAAGCGTAAAATTCCAAGGCTCTGTCTTATCTTCTGTCCAATACCATAACGATTAGGGTCCACACGACAATACCCAATTCAGTTCAGTTCTCTCCGCGCCATATAAGGCGCACAAGGCTTGGACGTCACTCCTCCACTGGGTCCGGTTTGCAGCTGCCTGCCGTGCTATGTTCCACGAGTTCCAGCCTGCTCGGTTTCTCTCCTTTTCCACCATTCGCCTCCAAGTTGTTTTTGGGTGTCCACTCTTCTTCCTTCCTTCAGGTGCCCACCCGAGGGCCACAGCACAGTCACTTGCTATGCATGTCCTTCCTCAATACATGGCCCACCCAGTTCCACCGCCGTCTCCTCACCACATCACTGATTTTCTCCACTTCTGTCATATCAAGAACCGACTTGTTTGAGATGTGTTGCTGCCATCGGATCTTGCAAATCTTCCGTAAGCATTTGGTCTGAAAGATATCTAGTTTTCTTTCTTCTCCCTTGGTAAGTTTCCAGGTCTCACATCCATATAACAAAACTGAAAGAACCAGGCTCTTGAACAGGGAGGTTTTGGTCTTTCTGCTGATGTTTCTGGCTTGCCAGATGTTTGTTAGTCTTTTGGATTGCGCGCTTGCCATTGCCGCTCGCCTCCTCACATCCACTGTATTCCCACCATCCTTAGTGACGTTTGCACCCAGATATGTGAAGCTCTCCACTTCCTCCACCTCGCTCTCTCCAGCCCTCAGCTTGTTGGGTGGAGACGCTGCTGTTGTTGCTCCTGCTGTTGACCTCCAATATCTTGCATTTCTTGTCATTCAGTTTTAGCCCCACTTTTTCTGCATTACTATCTAGCCTGGTTATTTTTTGCTGCAGGTGATTCATTGTTGAAGACAGAAGGGCAATGTCATCTGCAAAGTCAAGGTCCTCCAGCATGGTCGTTAAATTAGCGTTCCATTCGTTGGCTTGCTTTAGGATGTTTCTGAGAATGAATATCTGGTCGACAGTTCCTCTTCCCCTCCTGAAGCCTGCTTGTTCCTTCCTACAATACCCACAAGGTTAAACTTTTCTCCAAAAAATAAAAATTCACATCTTAATTAAAATGAATGATTTTCCTAGAAATTGTACATAAAATTTAACCGTTGAATCGTATTTACAATAATCCTAGCCTTCTGCAATATTGCCCATCGATTTTTGTCAGCGTTCGAGATCGCTAATTTGATAGTGCAGCTAAAGGGTGACGCTACCATCGTAAAACCTGAACAAAGAAATAATTTTCAGTTAGTGATAAATCTCATATAAGTACTTATATCATTAGTCTGCTTATATCGCAAGTTCACAAGGAATTTAAAAGCAAAGAAAACGCCAAGAAAATTCACCATATCGATATTGAAAACGTTTCGGAGTCCAGCTCCATCATCAGTTCGACTAAACTAAAAATGAATAAAATCACTTTAAAAGTCAAAATTCAAAGACAGACATAAAACCTAAACAAGACCTAACATTATATCGAAATAAACAGGACTAGTTATGAACAACTTAGTCCCAGGG
>NW_025943425.1:0-79232 GCF_000764305.2 Hyalella azteca | reverse complement strand
TCTGAAACTATGTCCAAAGAATTAAAAATGCTGTGTTTGAAATATTTCCCAAATATAAATTTGCATGTTTTACTGGTAAATAATTTCAAAATTGGTTCTTTCTTCAGGTATAAGGACGTTATTCCTGCTCGGATGCGATCAAACCTGGTCTATGAGTTCTGTTGTGCACGCTGTGCATCTATGTACGTTGGAATGACGTCGCGTAACTTCTACATCCGGGTTTCTGAACACCGTGGCAGGAGCTATCGTTCTAACTTGCCTCTCGCCAAGCCTCCTCATTCTTCCGTGCTCCTCCATGCTGAACAGTGCGACGTAGCTGTATCTGAGAGTGATTTCAGGGTACTCGGTTCCACTTCTGGCTGCTCGGATTTGAGAATTTTGGAGTCTCTACATATCTTCAAACGAAAACCATGTCTCAATAATGCGTTTAGCTCATATAATCTGGAAATATTAAATCGCTAGGATTTTATATTCTTGTCGTACCCCTAGGACTAAGTTGTTCATAACTAGTCCTGTTTATTTCGATATAAAGTTAGGCACTGTTTAGGTTTTATGTCTGTCTTTGAATTTTGACTTTTAAAGTGATTTTATTCATTTTTAGTTTAGTCGAACTGATGATGGAGCTGGACTCCGAAACGTTTTCAATATCGATATGGTGAATTTTCTTGGCGTTTTCTTTGCTTTTAAATTCCTTGTGATAAATCTCACACCAAGAAGCCAATTGATTATTTTAAGCAAAAAAAAAAATGTACTGAAATTCACCCACGTTTTCTTCCAGTTCATTAACGACTGTAAAAATTAACGTACAGGCCTAAATGTGTGGAGACCGTTATGCAATAGGAAAAAATGTCACTGCGATTTTCTTGAAGCTAATTAATTAAGTGCACGTTAAAATCTGAACGTATTTTCTGAATGGAATTAGTCGCTCGAGATATTGAATTTCATTTGAATTTCCTGAACTCAATTGTGTCTAGAGATATTAATTAAAATGCTCGACTGCTAATGGACTCTCAACGAGCCTGCAACTTGAATGAAGTTAGGTACGTTGGCGAATAAATTGCTTTCATGGAGATAGCGATTAGTGAAATAGAGCATATTTAGTTAGATTAGCAATATGATTCATTATCCAAGTCGTTTAAAAACTAGGCCAAGCTCTATGGTCTAAGGCCAAGAGAAAAACATACAAGTCTTCATATTTTCTGCATGGTGATTGTAAGGGTATCGGTGAGGCTAAACGGCATCAGTCGAACCGGTGGGTAATAATGGACGCATCACACAATAACTTTAATGAAATATAAACGAATTGACAACTTAACTTAGGAACATGTGGGGTGCACATGGGGCCACGTGGGGTAATGTGAGGACACGTGGGGTGCACATGGGGCCACGTGGGGGCACACGGTACACGTATGAACAAGTTTCATGTAATTATGTAAATTCAAGAGCGTTAATGGCATAAATATCAATTAAGATTCTGTTCAATGTTTATTGGTATAAATGTATATAAAAAAGCTGCTCATTGATGGTTGAATAAATCAAAATACATTTTTAGATAAGTTATCTTAGATTTCTCGAATTCAATTAATTAACAATTGAACGTAAATATATGTATATCTTCATGTATTGATTCAAAAAATTTAATTTATGAATCAAATAACCGCAAGCTGAAGTTATGGACTTTAAAAAAGTTAATTCTGACTCGTGCTTGAGCGTAAAGGGTTTTCAGAAAAATGAAATAAATAATAACAAATTTCCACTAATATCTCATGTTAAAAGGCCTCATTAGCACATTGTACGAGGTAGTTACTAACAACTGCACATATCTCCTACATTACAACAGAGCCTATTACTTACCAGCTACTTCCATTAAACAGCCATTCAGATATCGCCCAGAAAACTGCCGTGATTTCTAGTCGGTTGTGAGTAAGGCACTTTCCCTTACTTTGATCAAACTCGCTCCCTATTTTTGTACGAGCCAAATTGGCCAGTTGTGGACCGTCTTATTATTTGAACCCTCACAAGCGCCCTCATCTTTGTGAGTCCCAGACAAAGCCTGGATAGTTCCTTCCCTCACTTACCCTTATTCATTCATTCACCCTCGCTCCCTGTCTTCAAGTTTCACTGATTCAACGCTTCTTTCTCTTTTCTTTTCTATTCTTCATACGATTCATGTCTTTTTATTGCCTTTTATTCAAATACTTGCCAGTTTCTTTATTTTTCCCGACTGATCATTGCTTGCCTCAACGTTTTTCCGAGCTGTAACTTCCAATGATTGCTAAGCTTCCAGGTTCTTTTCTAATCGTTTTAAGAATCCAGGTTCTTTCTATAACGCTATGTGAATCAATCAATTCGTTTATACCATTACTTCAGTAATTTTTATATCGCTATATGACTCAATCAGTTCGCTAATACGATAAGCTTAAGTAATTTCAATAACACTACATGAATCAATCAATTAGTTTGCCCAATACGCTTCAATAATTTGTGTAACACTATAAGAATTCATCGGTTCATCTATACCATATGCTCGAATTATTTTCAAAACGATGAAGCCCTTCATAATATCTCTGTCACAAACGCCTTCAACATTATTGTAACTCATTAACACGTAGAACCCGAAGTGGTACATATACGTATCACGATGTGTATTATTCCAGGACGTAGTGGTACATAATTCAGGGTTGCCAGATGGCCTAAAAAACGGTCAAGTCCGCAAACGACAAAGGCCAAAAAGGTCTATAGCTCAATATATATATTTATGTATATTTAATTGTAGCTTCCGGTGTAAAAATTCAATTTATTTTTCAGCAGTTTTTATAATTTAAGTAGGAAGTACCCCTATCACAAATTTTAGCCGACCAACGCAAGTGAAAAAAGTAAATCGCAGGATTTGTCCGAAAAAGACCTTCTGGCAAACCTTTTCATAATAGTAAAAAAATGAAATTATCGTACAACATGAAGCAATCGGAGCCAAAGTGTTAAATATGTAATCATCTCTTCAAGACTAAACGCTAAGTCATTTCGGTAGCAATAAATGTTTCAGTCATTTTTGTAACACTTTACGTGTAAAAAATTTTGCACCAATAAATGTTATAATAATTTTTGCAACACCATAAACTGAAATCCTTTCCTTAACATGAAAAAAGTCGTTTTTCCCGCTAAATTTAGATGGCTAACTTTATTCTTTGCTTAATTATTTTTTTCATTCATTGTCTTTTTACATTGCACGCCACGCGCTTTTTTGTAGAGCAATGATTATACTTCTCATACTCGTATAAAATCTTGCAAATGATTTTAAATTTCACTTCGATATTCTGCTGGCGTTATTTGATAATAAACCGTAGTTCATTCAAACTAATATTCTTTACTTCATTGTCACTGTTCTTCTATTTCCACCAACACAATGTTTAGATGTTTATTCAAGTCTTCAACATTACTAATTATTCCCAACCCAGATTACCAATATCTCTCATTTTATTCCCGATTTATTCTATTCTTCACTTAATTTTTTCTTACTTATACGTAGAGTGTTTATTTGTCGTTTGCTTCATTAATGTTTTGTATGACAGCATTTTTAAATTAATGATCATAAGCCCTTACGGAAGAAACTCCCACGCAAGACATGCGCTCGAGTGCTGTCGCGGCGTGAAGCCGAATTAAATATATAACAAATAGGTCATTTTAGCTTACAGACCAGCAATGCTGATATTAATGAAATTCATCGTGAAATACAGAATTTATCTGCTGCATTTGAAGGAGCGAAATACTTGAACAGGTATATATATGCCGGCTCAATAATATATGTGAGAAAACGCCTGAACGCGTGTTCAATTACCCAATTTAAATGAACAAACACTGGGATAAGTGTTCGGTTATAAAATTTACATGAGTGAAACACTTGAATAAGTGACTGGTTATTCAATTTAAATTAGTGAAACACTTGAATAAGTTCTCATTTATTTAATTTAAATGAGCAAGAAATTTGACCGAGTGTTTGTGGTGTTGAGCACAACGATGAGTATGCATAAAAGTGAGATTTCATGTATATAATTTGATCAACATTTAATTTATTCACAAAAGACAAGCCATGGACGTGCCAGCGACACTTTGATTGTACTGCGCACATCGCATATATGCGAGTTCTAAATTAAAAATTGTCGTTTAAGCTAATTTATGAAGCTCGAACTTAGCGAAAACTGTGTGCAGCGAATGCAAGACGACTCCATGGGCAAGCTTAATTGGACTGTTTTGAGCTTAAAAAGACGGCGAGGGCTAATGAGACAATGCTGGCATAATGAGATGCAACTTTCCTAATGAGGGGGCATTTTTCACAGACCTTCTCAGTATATTCTAAGCCAGAGGTTTGCTGCTAGCTCGAATCTTCTGCTTTGTCGATTGTTTCGTGCATTCCATAAGATAAAAACGCTTTCGATGTAGCACAAGATTTAATTCGCTGCTACACCGTAAACAATGTTTTAGAATATCACTTTTGTCGTCAGTTGTTATCTACTAAATAGCTTCTAAAAAATTCAATTTAGTGCTTATTTAAAAGAAATAAATACCCCGGAGATATTTACTACAATGACGCATGAATCAGAATTGATTATTAGTTCAAATAAGTAATTAGCTCAGTGATCTGTTTATTTAAAAAAATATTTAAAAAATTGATAATTTGTTACAAGATCTGTCCATGATAGAGAATTCTTAATATTAATATTTATTTTTGAATAAAAAATTTCGCTGGCGAGAACAGACCTAAATTGCCCTAATAATCAATATTAATATTTATTTTGAAAAGTAATAATCAGCGCGGAGGAATATCCCAATATGCTGTGTTAATCAACATTGATTGTTATTTAGTAGGGATAATAAGCTGCCAGATCGCCATAAAATGCGATGGTAATTAACAATGATTGTTACCTGAAAATAAATAATTAGTTGGAAGACATTTCCCGAAAATTGGTATATATGTATTAATGATAACATTAATTTCAAAAGAAATATTTTTTTGTGAGTGATACAATTCCGTTTTAGTCAACATTAATGGTTATTTGGAAAATGAATAATTAGCTGGGAAATTTGTCCTGCAATTCCACGATTGCCATCAAATGTTGTCCATCAAACAGCGTCCGCTGATGGCCGCTTTGGCGCTGCCATCAAATGGGTTCCACTTAGCGCTCGTCCATTACCGTCCTTCTTAAGCTCCTGCTACAAACCCTATTAAAAATAGCAGCCGGTTTATTGTGGCCAATGAAAACGCGGATTATAGCCGTATATTTACCGGCGTAACGTTTATTTTGCGGGAGCGATTTTCAAAAAGGAGGCGATGCGAAGAGAAACTTTTCATGATGATTTTGCCGTGATGAGTTTGTTGACTTGTGCTATGTTTTTGGACAGACGATGGCTGCTGGTGGTCTGCAGCAGTCACGAGTTCTGTTGTCTGCAGCTGCTGCATTCTAAAATTTTAAAAGCAAAAAAATAGTCTACTATAAAAGATTGAAAAAATAATAGTCCAATAGTTTAAATTTTTTAAACTTGCAATTTAGGCAAACATGTGGCATAATTTCCGTTGTATTCTGTTGTATTCCCTTCCAAACGTAGTTAAATTCCATGAAAATTTATTTGTAGTTTACTGTTTATTTATAGAATATTGTAAGATATTTTGTTTAAAACTATTTACATAAGAGGGGCTCAGGAATATCACGGCGCTGAGGAACATGCACCAGAATACCTTGTCTGCAGGATTAATTTAATAGAGATGAAATGTTGCATTTGATTCAGTTAAATCAAATTCCAAAATCCCAGTATTATGAATGGTAACTTTTTTCTTGAGAATTTAGTTTTGTACCGCGCCTAGTAACACAAAGCCAGATGTAGTACCCAGCTCACGCGGTGGTACAAACTTATTGTCTCAAGTTTGGGCGGAGAGTAAGTGAAACACTGGACGCTTTCCCCGTAGACTACAATGCGTTGATTTGTGTCTTAATGGCACGCAAGTTTGGAGGAGAGTAAGTGAAACACTGGACGCTTTCCCAGTAGACTACAATGCGTTGATTTGTGTCCAAATGGCACGCAAGTTTGGAGGAGAGTAAGTGAAACACTGGACGCTTTCCCCGTAGACTACAGAGCGCTGATTTGTGTCGTAATGGCACGCAAGTTTGGAGGAGAGTAATTGAAATTCGTATTGCTTTCATCATATACTAAAACTAAAGTAGGAGTAAAAACTTGTTGCTTTCAACTGAGTAGAATAAGCTTTTGTAATAATGACACGCTAGGTTGGGTGGAGAATAAGTAAAAGTAGAGAAGAATTATTGAAATCATGACCGCTATTATGAAGCGGTCAAGATAAGTGATTTAAAGTTAAATCTTCACAGTTTTTCCGTAGACTAAACTGCAAAATCGACACGCAAGTTTCAAGAGGCCGCCGAGAGAGATGCGGACGGTCTCTTTAGTGAAGGAAGACGGCAGCAAACTGCGCTGCCATGCCATGAGAGCCACTCTAGTTTAATAAAGCAAGACAGCGGCAGCAATATTCAGTGCCAGGCGACCATCACAGTTGTCTCGCATGTCTCCCTCGTGCGCTTTCTTGTCCAGGAAGAAGCTTGAGGTTGAGCTTGAGGCTGGCACACAGGGCTCATTTGAAGAAATTTTATTTGGTCGCGCAATTTTTGTAGGCCTGACGAAACGTTGTGTCCAAATTGTTCCTTTACAGGATAAGAAGCAATGAGTGTTGTTGGTACTTATAAATTAGTGCATGAAATAAATCTGTATGTCTGCTGCAAAATTTATCCCGGAATAGTTACTGTATTAATTGGATACTCAGTGGAACTAATAAACAAAAGAATCACACTATAGAAAAAAGTACAAGGAATAGGAAAAAATGTGATAAGAACTTCTCTTCTAGATACACTCACTAGCAAAGTTTTAAAGCTGTGCACATCAACGAAGGCTGTTTGACATAAATTATTATTTAGGACATTACGTACCATAAGTGATTTAAATCTTACTGTCTATTAACTGGTTGAACTTAATCGCAAAGCTCGAGTCGACCTTTTCTTTCCGAATGGGATTGATAAAAATAATTTTGCGACTATCCTTTAATTTTAAATGCAAACTTTTGCTGATTAATGGAGGCATAAATGGTATTTCTTTTTGATGCGAGAAGCTGATTGTAAAAAAATAATGACATTATTTGAAAAACCACACACTCTTGTATGGTTTTTGTATTCATGTGCCTTAATATTTTTTCGTGCAAGATTAATGCAAATTTGTCTCGCGGGAGTTTTTAGAAGTCTTTGCGCTGCAATGCAACACAGCGAAAATTACCTAGCAATTTAAATTTGATAATTAAAGATTACTAAATGTGTTCCTGAGAGTATCAATATAAATGATCGTCCTCGTCAAACAATCGTTATTTCGGTAGATGAAAACGACCGCTTATGTATGGCTGATAGTTATAACAATCATTTAACTCAGTTTGCTGGACCATCATCTATCGGATATTGAAGTAAAATTGAAATTCATTTCATGATGATATTTGGACAAACTACGTTAGACTGAATCAAAGACTAGACGATTACCACAGCATTTACGGTGTCATCCTGTTTCTTACGAATACCTTCCATCGTACGTATCATTATACGGCATAATTTATTAATAATATACTATTATATAAAGAAATTCTCTTAAGCTGTTTGCATATTTGACGGATCCTTCCCTCCGAACTTAGTGACCATCACGTCAACGTAGCCAGGGACGATTAGTGACATCAAGCGTAATATCCCGTGGCCACAGAAAAATTAACGAAAGTGAGTGCAATATTCCGTATAAAGAGACGAATTATATTGAATATTGTGCAAATATTGCAGCCATACAACTATTGAAAAGTAGTGCAACACTGGACAATCATAATTCATTCGAAGTTCAGATTTTAATGTGTATTCGCCAATTGCAGAAGTACAATTGGAACTAAGATTTCCGGTTGTCGATAAAATCTTAACAAGGACCGATATATAAGTAACAAAAAATGCAATATTCTTTCATTTTAGCTAAATTAGAAATATTAAAAAAAATAAATTCGGATGTAACATATATTTAAGGAAACGTTTCGAATTTACACGTTTCAAATTCAAATTTCACCGTGATTTTCAAGTGTAACACACAGCAATTCGAGGTATGGACTCGAGAGCTTACAACCAGTCACTTGATGTCGAGACGCTCTATTGATGACACTAAATGGTCACTGGAATGCATTCCCTCATCAAGGATCGGTAAAACTCACAATTCAATTGCAATCTTTGAAGGAAGTCTCCTGAACCAATCAAGCGTCCGTCCATCACAGATGCTCAAATCATATCAACCAGCTTGAAATCAAACGACTCACAAAGGAACCTTCATAGAAATAAATATTTAGAAGGTAATTGTTATCAAAATAAATAAAAATTTCTTGTTTTATATTATTTATAAAATATGATCGAAAAAACACGTATGGAAAAAACGTTAGAAAAATAACAAGAGAGATTAGATTCTCGTGTTGACTTAACATATTATTCAATACTTCTTACTATTATAAACGGATTGATTGTAAATGCTTTATGAATTCATGAGAGTGAAAATACGTAGGCTTCAGGCCTCGCATCTGCTATTGTAAGTCCCTTCAGCGTTCGGTATTGTCGGGCTGGTAGTTAGGGCATCACAAGAACTGCAATGAGATGCAAATAGCCATTAGCATGAAGCGCTAATGGATAAATTTACTAACTCTGAGTGAACGTAGATGCTTAACATCCCTATGCATACAGCGCAGCTCTATTGAAAGTCAAGGAGATTCTGGCAGCGTTCGGTGATTCCGTGGCCACCGAAATGCCATTCAAGAATCCCAATATGGAGATGCTGGTGATTGGTCGCGAATGATGTGCAATTGCGATAAGATTTATGAGCATGAACTGCTTCTCATATTTCTTATTGTCTTAACTTGTGATACAAGTTTAAGAGATCGTGATTGTGGAGTAGTGGCTGTATTTAACTGAACGAATGGCCATATTTTTTATTCTAATATACTAATTATTAATTTATTCAAATATCATGTTTATATTTCCTATAATGGTAGCTTATCCTCTTATTAACAGGAACTTTAATGTAACCGCACGCATACATAACATCCCTTGAGTGGGTTATAGTGGGAGGTTGAATCTTTTAGACTTAGATCCAAAAGAATAATAATTGCGTTGCTTATATTTTCTGATGATGTTTGGTGCGGGTCACTTGAAGATAATGTTTGCATATGATGACCATCACGCAATTTTTATAACTAACAAAAGTTGAAATATAAATTTGGTATTGCAAGATTCAACAACAATGTGAAATTTCGCACAAGGTTGTCATTAGCATCAACTTTTCAAGAAAATTAGTACCTATGTAACTATGATAGCAGAGCTTCAGTAGTGGCAACAGCAACGGCGATTTATATAAATGGAATATAATAGATTAAATATGGAATAATATAGTTAATAAATGATAATGTAATACTCGAGATAACATAAATTAGAAAATGATTCATCAGTGACTTTGATGATCTTTCATATCATTTAGCGGGGAAAACAAGAAGTGTGATCATATTTTCTTAATATGGGTTTAAAGTTTTTTTTAGTAGTGATGTGTGGCCTTGAGCATCATCTTTTATATTGGTGGCATTGCACAATAATTACTTGTTAAAACAAAATTTACTTTATATAGTTTTTTAAGAGGATTGTAGAATTGACAAAATAATACATGACTGCCAAATCTGTCAATAAAAATCACCTACCAGCATCCCCTCATACAAAATCCCGGATGTTACTTTAGTGGCCGACGAAAGTGCGACACTCATTTGGCTCTGATTCATAATTAGGTGTTGGTTGAGTGGCCAAAAAGCTTCTGTCGCTTCCTCGTGAATTTAATTAGAGCGACTCAACTTTGCCTGACGCAATTGCGGGAAAATTTATAGGCTTCATTTTATGTCTAAAGTAATGAGCTTGCGGCTCTTCGAAGCATTTGTAATTCGCCTCATCGTCGCTCACTAAATTTGGGCATTTCTTATTCGTTCATATGAACCTCGGTTATAGGTAAAGGCCGCATTATCTTGCGAATTCACTTCTATTCGTGAATGTTGATTGGCAGATGCTCGATTGCTGCTGTCTCATGTGTATATCGTTGAATAAAATGTATAACAAGTGAGCAAAAATAAAAATATGAAATATATTTTCATATTTTGAAAAGATATTTTTTCAATTTTTTTGGCCGGTGTGAAATATATTTTTTAAATTTTCAGCTCACATAATGTTGTCTAGCATGTCAGTCAGTTTTTAAATGTCTTTGAATGAACATACCCCTCTAAAAATGTGATGCATTTTTAAAATGGGAAAGACAATAAATATCTAGGTGTTGCTGCAATAACCTGTAATTACAGCAACAATTACAATTACACAAAACAGGGATTCTGTTGGGTAAAGTGATCAGCCGGATCAGAATTTTTCACTTAGTTTCCACAGCGGTACTTAATCTTTCTTTTAATCTTGGACTACACTATTCGGAGATTAAATAATATACGTTCTCATGTAACCACGCGTGAAAATTATTCAAATTCTAGTGGGTGACGCTCTACAATTTTTAAAGTTATTCAACATTGATTAGAGCTTCCTTTCTTGGCCTAACTTCCATTTGACCTGACGTAAATCTCTTATCTAGTCAGTTAAAAATTAAAAACAAAAGGTAATTCAACCTCACACTTTGCAGAAAATGTGCTCTTTTTATTTGACTTAGAGGCGTATTTAATCAGTTTCGAGCACCCTGTAAACTCCATAAAAAAACCTTGTACATAAATTTCTTTCATTTTCAACGGCGTTCAACAACCCTCGGCTGTCGGAAGACTCGAACCCTCTTTTTGATTGTCCATCGCGCTTGTCACGCCTCGATTGCCGTCATGAAATGCGCATACCATCGAGAAATTTTACGCAGCAGCTGCTGACAACAGGGGGCGCAGGGCGACGAAATTGAAGCTGAATTTCGACGAAGGTGGAGACGCGAAACAAAAATTTAAAGGCCGGGAGATGACATGTAAGGGCGGCATTCCGACGAAGGTGAAGATGTGCTACGGAAATTTAAAGGCCCGGAGATGACAAAGAAAAGGCGGCATTCCGACGAAGGTGAAGATGTGCAACGAAATTGTACAGGTCGGAAGACGACAAATGAGGGCGGCATTCCGACGAAAGTGGAGACGCGAAACGAACAAAAATATAACGGCGATTGTGATTGACTTTTTGACCATGTGGGGGTGTCTGCCTTACCCAGCTTTGTTTGGCAAAAGGCGTATTGGAGTTACGTGATGTTGGTGCGTGCAAACGGAATGAGGGACGCGTTCAGACGAAATAGGAAGAGCCGAGTGCCGAAAAAAGAAGGGCTACATTCCGACAGAATAATGGACGCGTGCCGGCGAGATGAAGGCAATTTATTCCTACACTCCATGAGTTAATTGGTTCGGCAAATTTGATAAATAAGAGCCAGTATAGGCAGTCAGAATAATAGCTTTTCTAAAAATTACTTGAACTTTTCTGATTGATTCCTAATAATTTAGTTTACAATTTGAACATAGCAGCATATTAAAGCAGGATTGCAAGAATACATAGCAGGATATTGAAGTTCTGACGACATCCTTCAAAGTTACACATGATGCGCTAGGCTCGCCCAATTCTCTTGTATCGCTGGCGAGACAAACGTAACTTTCTGTCGAGAATCATGGCCGCCATATCGGCAGCCACTTGGCTGCGGATATTCCACCTCAGATATTCCAGCTAATATTTTTATATGAGATCCTGGCGTGGGCATAGTGCAATAATTAATTCAATTGTAGCTGGCGATGACAGCGATCCAGCATTTGAGGAGAGAACGTGCCGATGGCCACAGACATTGTCGAAATTTCGCAGCGCGATTCAAACGCTGCGCCGTCCACGCAACTTCTTCTTCTCTAATTGGATTCCGCAGAGAGGCAAGTTTGAGGCGGCGGAGGGAAAGGAAGCTTGACCAAAGCAAGTAGACTTCACACTCAGAGAAATAAGAAGATCAAAGTCCTAATTGTGATGCAGTTTTTGCCGTGTTGTGCATCACCCTGACATATAGTATACTCCTGCAAAAGAGGGTATCAGTGCGCTGTCTGCTCGCAGTTCGTATTGCGGGTAAATTGTGTCACGTCTTGGACAATGACCCATTAGTTTCTCTGAGCGTTGTCTTGTTAACTTGGAAGCTCTTGTGCCCCTCGATCGCTTTGAAGAACTATTGCATGTGTCCTCACGTCGCCTTGTCTACTTGTGTAAATGGACACGGAAGTGTCTGACTCCTTAATTGTGTAAATGGACACGGAAGTGTCTTACTCCTTAATTGTGTAAATGGACACGGAAGTGTCTGACTCCTTAATTGTGTAAATGGACACGGAAGTGTCTGACTCCTTAATTGCACTTCTACGACGGTAATTTGTCAGAGTCCAACAATGAACTCTAAATTTTGTTCGAGACTCGATGCTACTCAATTATATCGCACTTTGCGTACCATTAACTCGAATTATCATTAATAAATCTATATAGCTCTAAACTCAATAAAATAGCAGCTGCTCGATTATATCACACTTTAAGTATCAATAATTTGAATTTTCAATAATGAATTTTTGTAGCCAATCACTCAATACAATGACAGCTACTATATTATATCGCATTTGAAGTATCGTTATTTCGAATTATCAATAATGAATCTATATAGCTCAGCTCAAGACTCAATACAATGGCAGCCGCTCAATTAGATCACACTTGAAGCAGCGTTAATTCGAATAACAATTAATTGATCGGCATTTCGATTCTTTTCTTCCAAATATTTTAGTTCTAATTCCTATGAGAAAATCATTCTCATACTTCGTTGAATTAATCTTAATTCGTTTTTACTGGTCACAAGTTATAGGTTAATATATATAAAGTGAATGATTTCTTTGTCATTCAATTTTATTATCAACATCTAAAGCAAGGAAGTACGGACGTTCATCAACAATAAGAAACATTTGATCAGAGAAAAAGTTCTTTTAAGGCTGAAACTCATTAAAATCAACCTTGATAAAACTTTTGCTTCAAGAAACTATTTGCACGCACGAAAATATTTGCACACACGAAAATATTCACTTACGAAAATATTTGCACACACGAAAATATTTGCACACACGAATATATTTGCACACACAAAAATATTTGCACACACGAAAATATTTGCACACACGAAAATATTTGCACACACGAAAATATTTACACACACGAAAATATTTGCATACACGAAAATATTTGCACACACAAAAATATTTGCACACACGAAAATATTTGCACACACGAAAATATTTGCTCACACGAAAATATTTTCACACACGGAAATATTTGCACACACGAAAATATTTGCACACACGAAAATATTTGCTCACACGAACATATTTGCACACACGAACATATTTGCTCACACGAAAATATTTGCACACACGAAAATATTTGCACACACGAACATATTTGCTCACACGAAAATATTTGCACACACGAACATATTGCTCACACGAAAATATTTGCACACACGAAAATATCTGCACATACGAAAATATTTGCACACACGTCACTATACCCAAAAGGCTACAAAGTGTACAAGTTTGGCTCCCGAAGGTGCTGCTAGCTCGCCTCACTGAGAAAAAATAATGGATCAAATTGTCAGAATAGTGACGCACTTTCTTACCCACAGCACGAGCAGTGAGCAGACATATCACTGATGCGCCCTTTTGCCGGACGACCTGGATCAGGATGGCCTACATGATGGCAAATAGTGCATCGCTTTTATAGACAGAGTATTTATAATTTCTTTGAGTGTTCATGCAAGCGTGGTTGTTTTGGGACGCGTAGCAAAACAAGATCAAATAGCCACCGCCTTCTGAAGTGGCCGACGCGCTGTCAAAAACAGTCGAGAATTTTAAAAAGAATGAATAAATTGGCCTACGATTATTACATGCATATTTTGGGTCATTATTTCATGCATATTCCTACTGACCAGTTGACTTATCGTGCGTCTCTCAAATGGTTGAAGAGACCCGCCGTTTAATTCCTTCCCTATGATATAAAGTCCGTAATTAAACTCGGCGTAACTTCTATTTGAAGGCCTCGATTGCGCTACACTGAAGTACGCGATGGGCAATTCCAGCATTTCATATTTTTGCGGATGAGTTACGTGAGCATCAGATCAGAGTTGTGAGAGATTGTTGACTTTAGTTGCAGAACCTAGAAAAATGGATCAGTAATTTTGTACAAATAGTGACTTATTTTCCGCATTTGCACTGATATGCCCTCTTGCCGACGGCAAACTGTATCAGAGTGACCCACCCAGGGCAAAGCTTGCATCGCTATTTTGACTTAGTCTCGCTCATTTATCAGAGTGTGAGCGGCTTGATTGATCTAAATATTCTCTCATGTAAGATAACTGTAAATGTCGTGTGGCTTACCGATATTTTGCTCCGATCAAGATGAAAATTAATGATATTCAAAAATATAGGAAATTGTAACTGTGGAGGTCTCACTCTTTCATCACTTTGCCTGATTATTTCACAATAACATTATTGTTTATTTTCTCTATTTTTCTCTACTTTCTCTAAACTCATAAAGCAGAATTGGGAGAGCTACGAAACAAACAGGATTTTTGTGGTAAACATAGAATGATTTGAATGTTTATCTTCCATTTTATGTCTAAGCTTTTGTAGTTCGTTCGCTTCGTTTTGTCTAAGCTTTTGTAGTTCGTAAGCTTCGTTTTGTCATCTACGGACTGCATTAAATGAATTCTGAAAAGTACACAACGAATAAATAAAATTTAGATTACTGAGTAGGGCTGAGAGCATTTTTTTTAAATTCGAGGAGCGGCACAGCTATTTGCTTCCTTTTATTTATTTTTTTTTGCAAACTTAATCGTAGGTAAATTCATTGCCGCTTTGATCTTACTGATGAGGAACGTTGAACTATTTTGCTACCTGACAATGCATTCAAAAATTGTCGTACATCGTTCAAATTGTGACACACTGTCCAACTAACAGCACAACTATAGGACGGACGTTGCACTGACACGCCCTCTTGCAGCGTCACCTGGATCAGGCTGACCCATACAAGTGCAAAGACTGCATCACTATTCGGACAAACTCCCACTCATTTCTCTAAGTGTGTCAAGACTAGAGAGAAGAACAACCTATCTGCCATTTAGAGTCTGGCGAGAACGCTTACCAATACTGTATATTGGCTCAAAGCGGCTCTGTGGCGACTACAAAAGATCATTTCTGGCTCTGTTTTTGCAAAGAAAAGAACCGAGACAAGAAGAAATAGAAAGCACCTGCATTTCCTGATTTCCCGTGAGGAAAGCAATTGCTCGAGGTGCCGGCGTCGGCGCTACCCTTTCATGCAAAGCAAATTTACGCCTGAATGGCAAAGCAGCGTCTTTCTTCAACCTTAACTAAGATTGATGCCGCTTGAACGGTGAAACAACAAACCTTAATTGAAATGGTAAGCCATATTGAAATGGTAAGCCGCATTAACACTTTCTAGTCAAGAGACGCATTACATGAATATTTTTCAAAGCAAACTTCAAAAAATTAATATTTAGCGTAAAATTATCTTTTAAATCTTCCATTCTGGAATATGAAAAAGATAATGAAAAATTAGCATTAAGAAATGAGGTGGATTTCTTAACAATAGAAGAACAGCTGCTCCCTCAGTTAATGTAATAAACGATGGTTTCTTCCAGCAGTTGTTTCATTTAAAAACGCTGTTCGGGACAAAAATATTCCTGTTTACTCCATTATATGTATTAATTATTGCTATGATTTTTTGACACTCATTCATCTATCTTAATTGAAATGTTGAATAAATTATTGAAGATGAAGTAAACAGTTGTTCTGTTATCTAAAGAGTTAAGGAACTGTTGCTGTAGGACATCTGGTATTTTCATCCATTGTTCAGCCGGTCAGGCATTGGCTATTCATCATCCGCAGGTAAAGCTAAAGTTCAACAGAACCTGGTAATAATATTCCTTTGTCGTGCGAGGGCCAGCTAATTTAAATGCTGTCTTTGTATTCGTCTAGTTATGCCGCTCTGTCCACATTTCCTGACCTTGCATCACAAAGCAAAATTATGTGTTATGTTTGTTAGTTTGACCAAGTAAATACTCAGATATTTGTATAATAAAATTTGGCTTACTATTTAGTAGGAACTTAATCGGTTACTTTGGAAATCAAATCTAAAAACAGCATGGCATCAGAACGTACGAACAATTAATACGCATCATATGGGGCTAACTGTCATTATAAAACATCCATTAGCCTCCAATGAGACACTCTTCAGCCACCGATGTGACAACCATGATCCACCTATAATCCACCTGTAACTTCCAGTACAGTAGGACTGGTGATACGAATTGTTTTCCAGTGAATGTTAAGGGATGTTAAGGGATGATAATTTATATACATAGCTCTCATATAGGCAAGAGTTAATGTATTAAGGACAAGAAGATTGTGAAAAAATTCAATGCAACAATTGCAGCGAGAACTTGTATTTTTGATACAACAATAGCTGGATTAGGTTTAATAGGACAACTAGCCAATAAATACTGCGCGCTGTACCTGGTCTACTAGGTATACATAAAAACTAATATTCTAATACTAAACCAAGGAAAAGCTAGGAGCCTCACTATTTAATAACAGCCTCTTTACCGTGGCCTAAATACCACAATAAGCCAATACTGAGAGCCTCACTAGCCTCATAGTAGCCTCTTTACCGTGACTATTGCCTATAACATTTGCAAGCCAAGCGACTCTGCAACGGCACTCGAAATGAAACCAAGTCTACGGAACCTCACGCCTGAAACAACGAACATTTTAAATCGGTGGCGACGGCCTAAGGCCAATGTAGGCCTCTTTGGCCAATAAATCATCTCAATGACGGCCAAATTCAGGCCAAAAGTGTCGAAATGCCGGCATTTTCACCAGGCTTTTTATGCGTGCAAATCGCCGCTAATTGCAAAAGATCAGAAGTGACGAGACAATTAGAGTCATCTTGGCAGGCTTGCCAGTCGCTGCTCTCGAGTGTCAAGCTGCCAAGTGCAAAACACATTTTCTGTGTCACGTGATCAAGATCGAATTTAAATTTCCAATTTAAAATTCCCGTTTAAAATTCAACCTTAATATATAAATTTCAAATTCTAATTTTAAAGTCCAATTTAAAATTCCAATTTAAAATTCCAATTTAAAATTCCAATTTAAAATTCCAATTTAAAATTCACCTTAATAGTTCAATTTAATATTTCAATTTTAAAGTCCAATTTAAAATTTCAATTTAAAATTTCAATTCAAAATTCAAATTTAAAGTTTTAATTTAAATTTCAATTTAAAATTTCAATATAAAATTTCAATTTCAACGTGTGCGGCACTGGTGACTGACAGTAAAATTCATGCACTTCCAGAAACTCGGTTTGTATTATTTGCTCTTAAATGTTTATATTGCAATCTTATTTATGCTTTCTGAAGCCATTTCCATGCCTATCTTATTTATGCTTTCTGAAGCCATTTCCATGCCTGCGCAAACATATTTTCATCTGAAAACAGAACTGATTTAGTCGCCCTTAAAAGTTGAATAGTTGCATGCGGATTGAAGATGTAATTTCCCAACACATCATTCGCAGGATATTGAGTCTGCACAGGAGTGCATGTGGAAATAAAAGGAATTTTTTAATGCGATTTTTATAATTGGATGCTGGATTCTCAGCGGTATTCATTTTCATGTATGTTCTAGCATTTATGAAAGTTCTGGGAATTATTTCCTTATTAATCTAAGACATAGAATTTGAAAATACGTTCGCCCTATAGGTCCATATATTAGAGTTTTTATTTCATTCAATTAAAATCAAAACTCATTACCAAAATTATTTTAGATTAAATTAGGTTTAAAAGATTGATTCAATTCCTGCTTTATCCTTAAATAAATTAAGCGCTTTTACCCTCCAATAACCTTTAACATTCCACTTTCCACTGTAAGCTCCATCAATAATTAATCAACCACCCACATATACTGAGATAATTTTAAATGACTCATAATCTATTTAATACAACTGAAGAATGTGATTGAGTTCAACTATGTCTGAATATTCAGTTCACATTTCCATTAGCTGCCTACCAATGTATATTGCCGCTCGTCAATCGTGTCTAAGATTGCCGGGCAATCCAATCAATGATTGCAAGAACTTTGAATAAATTGTACAAGTTAATGAATATGAATACATTTTTGATTAGCTCATTGATTCTAAAATATAAGGGATATATCACAGAATATTTAATTGTGAAATCGAAAAATTGAAAACTGTGATTAGCGATGCAAGCACATTTATTTTAGAACTTGTGTTCATCGTAAAACAAGATAATAATCTTCAGCTAATTATCAACACCCCATGTTTATAGAACTCAGTTCCCACAGTTCTCCTTCACTATAAGTTCACACAGTTCTCCTTCACTATAAGTTCACACAGTTCTCCTTCACTATAAGTTCACACAGTTCTCCTTCACTGCATCAGTTCAATATAGGCTCAATATTATCCTTCGCTGCTGGATCCTAGTGGAGCTTACACTCCCAGAAATAACGGAGTCATTTTCCAAAGTCATTGTTCTTTATGCAGATCACCCTGACCCAGTTTGGACAGAGAGAATGGAGTATCAGTGCTACGTGCACTCTCTGCTCGCGGAGTGGTTACCCCTTCATGTATTTGAGTGCACGATTGTTGTGTGCTGTTGGCTGCTTGATGATAATTATTGTCTTCAGAAGTTCAAGAGTTTTGCAAACAAGAAATTTTTTGCCTCGTAGCTGTTAAAGCTATTGAGGAATTGGTGCATTGAAAATACTATATGTAAAAGTTTGTCGGTTGGAAGATTGCAACATCAAAGTATCAAAGGTTGTGAAAGGACAAAAATAATTGAGGTATTAATTGTTTGATGGTTAGAAAAAATTGTTTGAAAGATTCATGACACGCCAGGTTGAGGAACGTTGTCTGTTGCTCCACACTAAGACTCGCGATGTTCTTTCAAACTATAAGTTCACACAGTTCTCCTTCACTATAAGTTCACACCGTTTTTCTTAACTATAAGTTCACACAGTTCTCCTTCACTGCATCAGTTCACTATAGGCTCAATATTATCCTTCACTGCTGGATCCTAGTGGAGCTTACACTCCCAGAAATAGCGGAGTCATTGTCCAAAGTCATTGTCCTTTATGCAGATCATCCTGAGCCAGTTTGGACCAAGTGTGCTATAAACGTGCACTCTCTGCTCGCGCCGTGGGAAAGAAAGTGTTACTTTTTGGACTATTTACCCCTTCATGTATCTGAGTGCACGACTGTTGTGTGCTGTTGGCTGCTTAATGATGATTATTGCCTACAGAATTCAAGCGTTTTGCACACAATAAATTTTTGCCTTGTAGCTGTTAAAGCTATTGTGGAATTGGTGAAATGAAATACTATGTAAAAGTTTGTCGGTCGGAAGATTGAAACATCAAAGTATCAAAGGTTGTTAATGGACAAAAAGAATTGAGGTATTATTTGTTTGATGGTTAGAAAGAAATCTTTTAAAGATTCATGACTTATGACAGATTGAGGAACGTTGTCTGTTTCTCACCATTATTACTCGCGATGTTCTTGCATCTTCTGATTGTCTTGAAACATCATCAGAGTTTCATTAACTTGCTAATATATCTTAGCAGATTTATCGGTGGCTGATGGTTGGCCTCAAAAGCGGCGGCCAATATAGAGCAAACATTGTAAAAAAGGGGCCAGCTTTCTCCGGAGAAAAGTTAGTCAAGAGAGCCAGAAAAAAGGCTCATTTTTCTCAAGAGGAGAGTCTGAAATAACTAGAGCTCAGCGGTGAAGAAGAGCAGGTCGCCTGCCGTACAAATTAAAGCAGTAATTTTATTAGACTCTACGTGAAGAGCCTCCCTTAGCAGCAAATAACTCAAGGAAATGCGTGAGCCAGTGAAACAGCCCCGAGTTTTCCAGAGACCTGTTCGCCAGTTGTTCAGGAGACCGTTGTTTTCCTCTTACGTCTCTGCCATTCCTTTACGTTGTTAGAAAAAGTACGGTCAGTCGTTTTTTCGGGGGGTGGTTCATCGTACACCTGCTTGGCCGGAAGAATTTTAGCTGCTGCCAATTGCAGTTATTGGAGAAAAAAATACGGTCAGTCGACGTTTTTCTTGGGGGGGGGGAGAAGAGTGGCACATCTGCTTGTATGAAATAATTTCATTTACATTAATTCGTAGATTATGTTGAAGAAAGTGTGGTTAGTTGAAAATATTGGCCGGTAGTCGTCCACCTGCTTGGCTGGAAGAAAAGAAGTGACTGCTATTCTGTGAAAAAATACGGCATTTTGACAAGGAAAACGCCTGGTGGTTTCGCAACCTACGATTGGCAAAATTTTAGTTTCTGCCTTTCTAAAATTATGAAAGTAATGTCTAGTCAGAGTTGAGTCAAACAGCATTAATGACTGGATTGAAAATTTAAGAGCAGTATTTAAATTGCTGCAAACCGTATAAGGCTGTGAAAATGCACGCGCAGTCGCCTCTAAGTCAATAAGCGAGACTGGTTGGTTCGAAACCTCTTAGGCTTGTAGAATTTAGATTCATGTTGTTAATGTTGTTGCCGGCAAGGCTTCGCCGCATGGGTGAGTGGTAATCTTCAGTGAAACACAAGAGCTTTAGTTGCTTGCGAATGGAATGATAATCAATGCTTTACAGAAATTTGTATAGACTCTCGGCACGTGGTGGTTATTGAAAATATTATATAAGATTTCGGGGCATGTACGATATCATCCGTCGATATGTTATATACTGTCTTATGATCTCATTTCTTTGATCAGAGATACCGCCAATACATTTATTCCTTCAGTGAATCCCCCACCTTGAAGGAATAAAACGTAAAATCTTGTAGCAGGCAGCTATTCCTCTACCCTGACAAGCTAATAGATGACCGCTCTTTCTTCAGCCATTGCACCCTACGGCTGACCAGGTCATCAGGTTGAACAAGTTAATTATTTACCATATATAATTGAATCACGGAATTAATATCCATCTAATTTCATAAGAAAGGTTCACGCAATTCTGACGTATTTTTCGACATGAAATATGATCTCGTATACATTGCTACAAATGTCTGTACCGTGCGCAGTAAGCGTGCACAATCACACCGATTTGTTCACTGCTTGCTGCCATGTCTCAATTTATCTGAGTGCAATCTCCAGCAGCGCAGAAACTACAGGCAGTTAGAAATGAAGCTCGGCAGGCATTATTGCGCCGCCTTAATATGTATATACGTATATCCAAGGAATGTTGCCTTATATATATCCAAGGCGCGCTGCCTTTATGTATATACGTATATCGAAGGCGCGCCGCCTTTTATGTATATACGTATATCGAAGGCACGCCGCCTTTTTATGTATATACGTATATCGAAGGCACGCCGCCTTTTTATGTATATACGTATATCGAAGGCACGCCGCCTTTAAATCCAAGGCACGTCCCATTCATATCCAAGGCGCATTGACACCAAATAAGGCGCATTGCTTTCATACACCTATATCCAAGGCACGTCGTCTCTATATCCAAGGCGCATCCCATTCATATCCAAGGCGCGTTGCCCCCATATATATGCAAGGAACGCTGTTATTATACATATCCAAGGCGCTTAGGCTTTATGTATCCGGTGCCTTGATGTATATCCAAGGCGCGTCGCCTTTATTAAAGGTCCGTTGCCTTTTATATATCCAAGGCGCGTCGCCTTTATTCAAGGCGAGTCGCCTTTATATATCCATGACGCGTCGCCTATATATACATATCCATATATATATATATCCAACTCTCGTCTCTTTTATTCATATGCATGGAACGTGGCCTTTATGCTATTTATTTCCAAAGCGCGTCCCATTCAAGTCCAAGGCGCATCGCCATTATATATATGCAAGGCGCATCGCCATTATTTATATCCAAGGCGCATCGCCATTATATATATCCAAGGCGCATCGCCATTATATATATCCAAGGCGCGTCGCCATTATTTATATCCAAGCCGTGTTCCCGCAGGGACCCTGAGCTTCCTCGTACAAATTAAATGTGTGCGCGCAATGCGCAATATCTGAGGACAAAGCGAGTTTTAATTAAACTTTTAAACGGATGGTGCAATTTCTCATTAATTAAAAGTATAGAATACCCCAATGGAGGCCTAGCTCGATGTTAATTGTTTCGGTTCATAGAAATAAACAATCTTGTAATGTACAATCTCTATCAATACGTAGCACTTGCACATTCATTTAAGAGGTCTAAATATACTAAAAATTATACTGAACATTACTTTCACTGAATTTGTAATTATTTTAATAACAAAGATGTGCGAAGCCAGAAACTGTATACGTACTACATGTAAAAATTTCATATTTTAATTTAATTTTAGTTTCTTCTGAAGTCAGTCCTGTTTCAGGCTTCTGCAATGCAGCAAGAAAAAAGTTTCTGTGAAGCATAAAAACATTTAATTGATTTTTGTGTGAAAGTTTAAGCTCCATCCAAAAATAAATAAGTTTTTCGCAGTTGCACTGTACTCCTAATTTTGCATTAGGTTCCCTTCAGTCATTACTGTTTTCACTAATGTTTTTCCCTTAAGAACAGAGCTCATTTATAATTTATAACAGGTAACAGATCATCTTTCTTTAAAAAATTTCCTACGGGATGCGCAATCTCATTTTTTTCTACCTTTTTTTTCTTTCTACCTTATAATACTCAGCTAATATTTTAATTTTGGTTTTCCCTAGTGTAGATGAGCTATTATTTTCATTAGAATTCTACTTCAGGTAGTTCAGCTTCTAATTTTTTGCGTTTTTATTCACTTGTGACATTTTTTCATTTGCGTTATTTTCTAGGTAACAAAGCTACTATTTTCTTCGAGTAACAACTCGAAGAGCTCAACTGTTTTACTGTTTTCTCTTACGCAGCTCGGCTGTTACTTTCTTTACTGTTTTCTCAAGCGCAGCTCCTTTGTTACTTTCTTTGCTGTTTCATCGAGCGCAGCTCATTTGTTACTTTCTTTACTGTTTCATCTAGCGCAGCTCATTTGTTACTTTCTTTACTGTTTCATCGAGCGCAGCTCCTTTGTTACTTTCTTTACTGTTTCATCTAGCGCAGCTCATTTGTTACTTTCTTTACTGTTTCATCGAGCGCAGCTCATTTGTTACTTTCTTTGCTGTTTTCTTTTTCACAGTTCATTTATTACTTTCTTTACTGTTTTCTTTTTCGCAGTTCAGCTTGACTTTTAAAAACTGTTCTCCTCCTCGTTCAGCGACTGCTTAAGTGAAAGCGCTCAGATGATCACTCACATTTAAATAAATACTAAAATATTATTATAAGTATTATTTTTTTTACTTTTGAAGCGCTGGTAATCCATAACTTATTCGAGTATCGTTATCGAAATGAATATCGAAGGATTTTTCCAGTATTCAAACGATTTTTTGGTAATTCAGAACATTCATTTGCGGTTCTCCGCATTTTTTCGTAAAATTTCACAGTAAGGCCTATTAATAAATGAAGCATCAATTACTGGCTCGCTAACCAATAATCTTCCTGATCCATATTAATTTTGAACTCAAAATTAGAGCTAATTTTTCATTTTTTTCGGTGAAACCCAGTTTAATATATTGTTTAAACCAATTGCATGATTGGAATTAAATTCATTTTTTTAGATTTTTGTGAACTCTGAAAATTATGTTACCTCCAGCTTATTTATTTACTTCGTGCTTTTGTAGTAATGCCAAAGAAAATATTTGTTCTTGCTTCGACATTTAAATCTTCAAGTATTTCCTGAAGGTAGAAAGTTTAACCAGTTCTCAGAGAACAAAATAACATTCCCCACTAACTCTACATTTTTCTTTTCCCAAAATTTCAGCAAATTCACGTTCATAATTTTAAAGCCGGATTACGTTTGCGAAGATCAGCTACATTTATTTCCTAAACACGAAGAGATAAAAATGTTGCAATTGCTCTAATTAATGTTTCTCACGCTGCAGCTGCAGCATCAAAATGTTGTAGCGTTGACAACTTACGTTGCGTCCTCGTAATAAATAACGTAACATAAAAAATTCGCTTAAACATGAATATTTCACGTGATTGAAATGAAAAAAAAATCATTTATATAATCCGTGGAAAAGTTAAAGAAACAGAACGCAAATGCAATACTTTTGGCCGCTGTACATCGTATATATTCGTTCACGATTAATGAGTTTTCTATTGTACTCATATACGGAGTCAATTATGACTCAGAATGTCATCCTGGGGAGAACGCTCCATAGTCAAATTCTGCTCCATGCTCCACATTCAGTCCAGTGGAGTTCACTCCATAGTCATATTCTCCTCCATGCTCCACCTCCAGTCCTGTGGAGTACACTCTATACTCCACTTCTTGCCCCCATTCTCCATATTCGTATCTCGTTGATGCTCCATATTGTGCGACATGAGCGACACTATATCTTGCCTGGCCGCTCAGCAGAGCAGATCTGTTCAGCAGAAGTGTCCAGCAGAAGTTTCCAGCAGAAGTGTCCAGCAGAAGTGTCCAGCAGAAGTGTTAATCAGAAGTGTCCACCAGAAGTGTCCAGCAGAAATGTCCCGCAGAAATGTCCAGCAGAAGTGTCCAGCAGAAGTGTCCAGCAGAAATGTCCAGCAGAAGTGTCCAGCTCTACACTCACAGAAATAAGTGAGACTCTGAATGGCGATGCACGTGTAGGGGTCATCATGCTCCATTTGACCCATATAATTGAGCATATCAGAGTTACGAGCAGAAAGTCTGTCAGAATTTGGACGATTTGACCCATTAATTTTTCTTAGTGTGGACTGGTCCTGAGAATAGTCAGTGTTCAGTTTAATATTTATTCGGTGAGGGACTGTGGCTGAAGAAATATTAGTCTGCGTTTGTCGCGGCGACGCTCGTTTTTTTGCGAGTTTTCGCGCTGCTCGGAGAAAAGCACTAAAAAAATAAATGGGTCATATTCTCAAAAAAGTGACACACTTTCTTGCCCGCAGTGCGAGGGAAGAGCCCTTCTTTGACAGACCTAACTTTGTCAAGATGACCCACACATGCAAAAATAAGTATATCGTTGCTGCCGGTCTCGAGATCTGCTGCCGTCCGACGCAGGTCTCGGACTCTATTGCTGCGGCCGACGCAGGTCTCAGACTCTTTTGCTGCGGCCGACGCAGGTCTCAGTGTCCAGCAGAAGTGTCCAGCAGAAGTGTCCAGCAGAAGTGTCCAGCAGAAGTGTCCAGCAGAAGTGTCCAGCGGATGTGTCCAGCAGAAGTGTCCAGCAGAAGTGTCCAGCAGAAGTGTCCAGCAGAAGTGTCCAGCAGAAGTGTCCAGCTCTACACTCACAGAAATAAATGAGACTCTGAATGGCGATGCACGTGTAGGGGTCGTCATGCTCCATTTGACCCATATAATTGAGCGTCTCAGAGTTACGAGCAGAAAGTCTTTCAGAATTTGGACGATTTGACCCATTAATATTTCTTGGTGTCTACTAGTCCTGAGAATAGCCAGTGTTCAGTTCAATATTTATTCGGTGAGGGACTGTGGCTGAAGAAATATTAGTCTGCGGTGGTCGCGGCGACGCTCGTTTTTTGCGAGTTTTTGCGCTGCTCGGAGAAAAGCACTAAAAAAATAAATGGGTCATATTCTCAAAAAAGTGACACACTTTCTTGCCCGCAGTGCGAGGGAAGAGCGAACGTCGCACCGATGCTCCTCTTTGACAGGCCTAACATGTGTCGAGATGACCCACACGAGTAAAAAAATAAGTATATCGTTGTCGCAGGTCTCGGGGTCTGCTGCTGCAGCCGACGCGGGTTAATTAGGAAGACGTTGTCCAAAGAGTGAGGCACTTATTTCTTGTGTTGTAATCCTGAATTTGTTTGCCCAGCAAAATGGAGTATCAGTGCTTGGTTCGCACTCTGCTGGTGCTGTGGGTAAGTGCTTCACTATTTGGACAATGCGACACAATAATTTTTCTAAGTGTATAGTGGCCTCGAAGAAGATGCAAAGCAGGAGCTGCCGCAGCCCATTTGTCTGCATGTTTTGGGCTAAAAAAACTTGTAAGCGTCCAAGTAATGAAGCTCATAACAGAGCTTAGCTCAGACGCACTTGTGTGCCAGTCTTCACTCAGAGAAACAAACGAGTCATGTTGTCGAACACCTCACCTACTGCCCGTAACACTGATATGTCCTTTTACCGCGCCAAACTAAATCATGATGACCCACACAGTGGGTAAAGAATTAATCGCTTTTTAGCCGAAGTCGAACTTATTTTTCTGAGTGTCAGTGTCGCCTCCTGTTAAAAATAGCATTACAGAAAATTACAGCATAAAAAATAGCATTCACAGGGTTTATGAAAAAGTTTATATTCTGCTTGTAGTCCATCCAAATGTGATATGAAATTAGGCATGACGAATGTTTTGAATGCTGCCAAATGGTGCTGGATTCCAGCTACTGAAAATAAGCGTGAAAAAAGTACAAATTTTTGCTTGAAAGTTAAAACGTTAATATTTCAGGTTTGATGGTTATGAATGAAAATGCATGATCACTAACGTTATGTACTAGAAAGAAATAATTTAAATTAATTATGAATGCAAATTTCTGAAATTGAATTATATATGAATGGGGAGATCAATAGAGATAATTTAGTTTTTTATCAAATGAAAATGGGCGGATGAGTGAAAATGCCGTGTAACAAAAGAAAAAAATCCCATTTCCTGGCTTTATTAACTGAAAATTATAGATTTCATGTGCTCTGAATAAAAGGTATAATGTAATATGATAAAATATAATATAATATAATATAATATAATATAATATAATATAATATAATGTACCGGTCGGATTTTTAACGAATTTTTTCCCATCGTATCGACAGTTAATTTCTCAAGGCCTTGTTTCTCGACGCAATTGATTTGTTACAGAATTGTTTTTCAACGGTGTCAGTCGTATTGATTTTAAACTTGCTCGTTTTCCGTTGATGTTGTCGGGCCTGCAGTCAGCTGCCGCATCAGCTGAGGCACCGCATATATGCCTATAGTGATCGTTCTTTAGCCGATTGCGTTGTTTAACTGTTGATTCTATAACCACGAATATAAAAAGGGCACTTGTTGACGTTTAAGTTCATAGCTTTATTCACGAAATATGTTAAGACAATTAATCACAAATCGGTTTAACAGATTTCATTTAGGACTGTAGCTTATTGATTAAACAGTTCGGACACTTGACACGTAAAAGGCTAGCGCATCAGGAAGCTATAGTAATCACTGTATTCGGCGCCACGTGTCTCTTCCAACTGACTCTCTGGCTATCCTCCCAACAACCTACAGTTTCCGTTTTCTAATTTGACAACACAAAACAAGTCCAGATATTTAGGCTTACTGAAGCATACGGAAAATGCTTTCTCCAACAATGTCAACATAACTGTTGTGATATTTTTGATCCTAAAAAACACATACGGTAGCGCGAGACGATTTCAATTAAACCTTTTGACAGCAGAGATAGCCATGAAACGCTACCGTGAACAGAAAGAAGCTAAAACTCCTGTAAATGAATATAAAACAGCACTGACCGGTGATTCTGAGTTGATAAAATATAAATTAAAACTATTTTTATGCTTCTCACACAGGCTCGGCAAAATTGGATTTTTTTTTAAATTCTAGAAAAATTTCCATACAGGCTCGGAAAAATTGAGGAAAATTTATACCAAGCATTTAAACATGACCAAATAAAGTCACGTGAGAAAATTTGATCCAGGCTGTGAGTTACTCCAGACCGTTTGTCGGGTGCTCGGCAGGCCTATAAAAGTCGATGAAGTTAGTGTGCGTGAGAATTTTATAGGCATTGGATGTGTGCCCCTGCATCTCAGCTAAGCGCATAAGTCCTGAAACTTTGGGCATCTCATTATGTTCCGCTAATGAGACGCTCCTCAGGACCTCAAATTAAAAAGTCTAACTTAGATTGCAGAGCATAAACACTCCAGCGTTACTCTTATGGCGATGCGTAGCATTAGTGTCAGATTGACTGCTGGCTGGCTAACATGAGTCTTCATAAACTCTTAAACGTTGCAGTGTTAAGAAAATACTTAAGAGTTCGTAATTCCGTCAGTCAATCATTGACTGCTTGTTAAACTAAATCCAGCAATCACATACGAAAATCGGTTTCCACTCGCACCCAATCTCAACTTGTACTTATACATAGGCCACTACGGGAGCTTAAGCCGATACATGTACTTAGGCCGTTAGGTGTATTCAGGCTAGTACGTGTACTTAATCCACTACGTGTACTTAATGCACTACGTGTACTTAATCCACTACGTGTACTAAGGCCGCTCCGCGTACTTGAGCTAGTTTTGATAGCACGGCCTGAGTTGGACTGACGAGCCCGGAAGACCTAAGGACTAAAGTGAGATAATCTTTCGCCCGTCACGTCGTCACTAACAGACTCGAAACGTGACAAGTTGCAGTCTCGGTTCAAACTTACGGGGTGATGAGCATTAATATCTTAATAATAAAATAATATTGAAAATACTAACAGCAATATTCATAATAATAATTTTAATAATAATAATAAGCCGAATTCATGCCTCATCAGTTCATCGTCATGAAGACAGTTTGAGACGAGGTGAGACAGAATGTCAGTTGTGAGTGAGACTACACATGTGAGACTAACGAGGTGAATATAAGATGAAGTCTCACTCGAGACATTTACGACGATTACTAATAACTGGGATGATGCTCTAGTATCATTTCAATTATTTCCCATTGTATAAATATAACGAGCAGCCAATATGGGGATTAGGGAAAATTACATCGCCGTTGCTGTTTCCCCGAAACAGCAACGGCGATGATACAACTTGAAGAGGATCCATCATTTTATTTTATCCATTTTATTTTAACTTTATTGGTTCCCTTGGGGCCTTGTTTACGGAGCCTTGTTTTCAAACTCGTAAGATCCTTGTTTTCTAAATAAGTTTGACATTAAACGATGTAGTCATTACATATGTTCTTCAATATATAAAGATTTAGTTCATAACTCACATGAATAACACACATAAATGAGTTCATAACGCACATGAATGTTTATATTTTAAATTCCCAAAAAAGCTTTGAAGTGAGTTACCAGCTCATGTGAATTTAAATGAATCTATTTTAAAAATGCATTATTTCCGATAAAAAAGAAGAAGCAATTACAATCTTTTTCTTTCACGATTGTTGCTCCTGAGGAATGAATTTTTTTTATCGCCGAAATAATTTAAAGAAATAGAAGAAAAAACATCAATCGCAATTTCAATATCTCGTCCATTTTTTGTTTACATCTAACCTTCCGTGAATTTTACATGGTTATCAATCTTAGTTTAAGAATAAATCACAGATTTTCGTCTTCAGTTTTGGCTATCAGCTTCGGGTGAGAATGACTGCGTTTCGCCTCGCGTTGCTAAAACTAAATCCATTACCACAGACTCCCTGAAAATTCTATTTATATTCATAACCTTAGGGCCAAATTTATATGAGCCTTCAGAAAATACGCCTGTCTTCTCTCACTACCCTGATCGAAAATACTTGTTACGGAAGTCTTCAACGAGAATGAATATCTTACTCAAGAAAAAAAAATACATTGTTTTCAACCCTTTTGGCTACCAAATTATGCTTAGAAACACGAATTATGGAATAAGAACATTTAATGACATTCGAGTTTGAGAATTTGTTCATGTGGGCATTAAGAATGAATAAATTTATGATTATTTGCATTCTGCTCTCAATGCTTTTTTAAACTTCTGATGCCACAAAGAAGACAGTTTCAAAGGAAAGATTTTAAAAGCAGCGAGAGAGCCCCCACTGCAATTTTGACCGCTAAGCCTCGTCTGGAAAGCCAAGATAAGTGCTTCACTATCCCCATAGCTATACCCAAATGTGGGGTGTTTGCTAAGCGCCGAAACTGTAGCGCGTGTGTTGCCTTTACCCATAATCCATGACCGCAATCTTGTGGCCAGTGTAGTGCGTAAATCAAAGTCTGCTGCGTCGGTATGAATAACGATGGGTTTGCTAGACTTACTAGCAGGTTTGCGCTGGTCAGCAAGTTAGGAGCTGGCTCAAAATCAGGCCGCCTTACAGGTCCTTTGGGCAGGTGCATGTGGTCAACAACACAAAAATTAAGAGGATGACTAGAGTAAATTTTTCACAGGTCCTGTGGGAGATGAATGTGGTCAGTGCTCATAAATTTAAAGGGTAACTAGCGTAAAATCCTCACAGCTCATTTGAGAGGTGCATGTGGTCAGTTCCCATAAATTTAAAGGGTAACTAGCGTAAAATTCTCACAGGTCATTTGAGAGGTGCATGTGGTCAGTACTCATAAATTTAAAAGGGTAACAAGAGTCAAGTTCTCACAGGACCTAAGGGCAGGTGCATGTGGTCAGTGCTCATAAATTTAGAGGGTTACTAGGGTAAAATTCTCACAGGTCGTTTGAGCAGGTGCACGTGGTCAGTGCTCATAAATTTAGAGGGTAACTCAAGCAGTCTCCCCAGCGCCGCATAAAAGCTTCAAAATTCGTGATAACGACACACGTTTTCTGCCGAGCTTGGCCTTACAGTCGCGGCATGAGCTTCAGCTTCAGCCACTGACAGTGACTTATGAGCAGCACTTCGAAGTGAGGTGGTGGTGTTAGTGAAGGTGATGGTGATGGTGTTAGTGATGATGTTAGTGGTGCAGTTGGTGGTGTTGCTGATAGTGATGATGTTGGTTGTGGCGGAGGTGTTGGTGACGATAACGGTATAGGGAGCAATGGGGCTGCTGTTGGTGATGGTGTTTATTGGGCTGGTGGTGGTGAAGGTATTGGTGACGATTGTGACACTGCAGTGGTGCTGCAGTTACATGCAGTGGTGCTGCAGTTACATGCAGAAATTTAAAGGGTAACTAGCGTAAAATCCTCACAGGTCGTTTGGGAGGTGCATGCGGTCAGTGCTCATAAATTTAAAGGGTAACTAGCGTAAAATCATCACAGGTCATTTGGGATGTGAATGTGGTCAGTGCTCATAAATTTAAAGGGTAACTTGCGTAAAATCCTCACAGGTCATTTGGGAGGTGAATGTGGTCATTGCTCATAAATTTAAAGGGTAACTAGCGTAAAATCCTCACAGGTCATTTGAGAGGTGCATGTGGTCAGTGCTCATAAATTCAAGAAGGTATCAAGAGTCAAGTTATTACAGGACCTAAGGGCAGGTGCATGTGGTCAGTGCTCACAAATTTAAAGGGTTACTAGCGTAAAATCCTAACAGGTCTTTTGGACAGGAGCATGTGGTCAATTCTCATAAATTTAAAGAGTAACTAGCGCAAAATCCAAACAGGTCGTTTGGACAGGTGCATGTGGTCAGTTCTCATAAATTTAGAGGGTAACTCAAGCAGTCTCCCCAGCGCCGCATAAAAGCTTCAAAATTCGTGATAACGACACACGTTTTCTGCCGAGCTTGGACTTAAAGTCGCGGCATGAGCTTCATCTTCAGCCACTGACAGTGACTTATGAGCAGCACTTCGTAGTGAGGTGGTGGTGATAGTGAAGGTGATGGTGATGGGTTTAGTGATGATGTTAGTGGTGTTGTTGGTGGTGTTGCTGATAGTGATGATGTCATTGGTTGTGGTGGAGGTGTTGGTGACGGTGGAGGTGTTGGTAAATGGGGCTGTTGGTGATGATGATGATATAGCTGGTGGTGACGAAGGTATTAGTGACGATGTTGACACTGCAGTGGTGCTACAAATAATTCAGTTGTACTGTAGTTACGTGCAGTGGTGCTGCAGTTACATGCAGTGGTGCTGCAGTTACATGCAGTGGTGCTGCAGTTACATGCAGTGGTGCTGCAGTTACATGCAGTGGTGCTGCAGTTACATGCAGTGGCACTGCAGTGTTTAGGTCGGTCCAGTTTCTCCAATAAACTGCACCAGCTCAGAGAAAGATGTTCTGCCGACACGCAAACGACGCAGCAAAAACAATTGCAGAACACGAGACAAACCGTGAGGATATTCCAGCAAATAAATGGCTTGAGGATATAAAGCAGAGTAATGCCATGTATAGTGATGTTAGAGCTACGCAAAACAAGAGGATACTAAAGCTGCGTACGTAATACAATAAGTATTTGCTAGCTAAGCAATAAAATTGGGACATTAAAGATGATCACCATCATGAAGATCCCATGAAGATATTCAATAAGGGAAATTACATAATGATATTACAAACCCAAGAAATCTTAAACACATTCTGAATACGCGAAAAAAAACACATTCAAAATCAGCAATACTACAACGCAATCAACTATAATCAGCAACATTCAATCAAAGCCAATCATGAAAAACGTTCAAAATATGTTATGCTATAATGATATTGAAAGTCGGCAGTATCATCACATTCCAGCCGAGCGATACATTATGTTTCTAAAGCAAGGCTCATCGTTATAACCCCCGAGATGCTGTGCCATTAACAAGCGCTTCACGTCACCCGAGCTGCCGGCATTTGTCAGCCCAAGTCAAATTGCTCGGTAATGTACTCAGAAAAATGAGTGTGACTTTGTTCAAAAAGCGATGCACTTGTGTGGGTCATCCTGACCCAGTTGGGCTTGAAAATAGGGTGTATCAGTGCTACGTTACTCTGGGACTACGTCTCTGTCACAATTACTCTTGCATAAATGGAATAATTGTTATTACAAATATGATAATAATTGATCTTTAAATTAGTATTATTCCCTAACAACGTACAAAAAATATGTCACGATTTGGAGAGATATATTCATTCTTTTTTTTTTGAGTGTGCTATTGCAATAGCTGAAGCTCGGCCTTTATAATAAACGATGTCATTATGGGATGCGTGTTGATCCATCGCCTGGAGCCTGCACTTTGCCAGCAGTTTAACTTGTAATCACCGTTATTGATGGCAGACTACATCCATGTTTAACTTGTAATCACCGTTATTGATGGCAGACTACATCCATGCGTCTCTCAGGAAAATGAATGGAAAATATTGTCCAAATAGTGAAACACTTTCTGCATGTAGCACTGATACGTCCGTTGGCCGAGCAAAACTGGGTCAGGATGGTTCACATAAGGGCAAAAAGTGCATCTCTATTTCAAAATTATTTCATCAATTATTTTCAGTGACGCTAAGATAATCAATCATTTAAAGTGCTCGATATTGTCCGTGTTTGTTAAAGGATAGACCGTGACCCAAACAATTCATTTCCAAACGTAAATTATTTATTTGCAACAAGAGAATCCCTTATTAGTGAGTTAGTAACACATTCATCAACATATTTATCAGCAAGTAATAATTAATGGTTGTGTGTTCATAACTGGTCAATTAAAATCTATGATTATTTCTTTAAAATCATTTACAATTTAACAATGCTCATTTATAAGCAACTAATATTATAGTATATCGTTTTTATTCGCATACAACAAACATCAAACAATATTTGCTTTTTACAAACCACGACAATCAAAATTAAACGCGCAGCGATCAGAGGCATCTATAGTGCAGTCGCGGTTCACAGAACCCATTCCCTGTCCACAACATGGAACCCAGTCCACAGAAGCAGTCCACAGAAGCGGTCCACAGAAGCGGTACACAGAAGCGGTACACAGACGCGGTCCACAGAAGCGGTCCACAGAAGCGGTCCAGAGAAGCGGTCCACAGAAGCGGTCCACAGAAGCGGTCCACAGAAGCGGTTCACAGAAGCGGTCCACAGAAGCGGTCCACAGAAGCGGTCCACAGAATCGGTCCACAGAACTGGTCGACATAACTGGTTTCACAGAAGCGGTCCACAGAAGCGGTCCACAGAAGCGGTCCCCAGAAGCGGTCCACAGAACTGGAATGAAATATATTATTCAAATAGTGGAACACTTTTTGCATGTAGCACTGATACGCCCTTTGGTCGGGCAAAACTGGGTCAGGATGGTTCACATAAGGGCAAAAAGTGCATCTTTATTTCAAAATTATTTCATCAATTATTTTCAGTGACGCTAGGATAATCAATCCTTTAAGTGCTCGATATTACCCGTGTTTGTTAAAGGATAGACTGTGACCCAAACTATTCATTTCCAAAGGCAAATTATTTATTTACAACAAATGAAATACGTATAAGTGAATTAGTAACTCATTCATCAACTCATTCATTAAGTAATTGACGAAGTCACAAACCGCAACATATTTAATAAACTGCCCGTCAAATAAGTAACGTATTTATTAGTACAACAGCCAATTAAAATTTATTTTTGGATAATATACTGCATATATATGAACCAACAATTATAATTAACGGTTTTGTGTTTCTTAATTAGCCAATTAAAAGGTATGACTGTTTATTTTTAAACAACCATTTATAATTTAAGGATGCTCATTTGTAAACAACATATTATAATATATAGGATTTTATTCACATACAACAAACATCAAACAATATATGCTTTTTACAAACCACGAAAATCAAAATTAAACGCGCAGCGATCAGAGGCATCTTGTGCAGTACCGGTTCACAAAACCTGCTCCCGGTCCACAACATGGAACCAGGTCCACATAACCGGTCCACAGAAGCAGTCCACAGAAGCGGTCCGTAGAAGCAGTCCACAGAAGCGGTCCACAGAAGCGGTCCACAAAACCGGTCCACAGATGCAGTCCACAGAAGCGGTCCACAGAAGCGGTCCAAAGAAGCGGTCCACAGAAGCGGTCCAAAGAAGCGGTCCACAGAACCCGTTCCACAGAAGCGGTCCACAGAAGCGGTCCACAGAACCCGTTCCACAGAAGCGGTCCACAGAAGCGGTCCACAAAAGCGGTCCACAGAAGCGGTCCACAGAAGCGGTCCACAGAAGCGGTCCACAGAAGCGGTTCATTGCAGCCGCCCAGCGCTCCGAGAACGGCCTTCCCTGTATTGGATCAGGAAAAGTTATCAGTTTTTATGGCGGTGGCCGAGTGGGCTTGTAAGAACTGGGCTTTAAGCCCAAACTTTGAGGACCAAGCGATGCCTGCTAATGAGGGAGTGAAACTGTCGCGTTGTGAAGGAATGTGTTACTTTTAATGAGGGAGTGAAACTGTCGCGTTGTGATGGAATGAGTTACTTTTAATGAGGGAGTGAAACTGTCGCGTTGTGAGGTATTCCCACTTAAGTGGGAGTGAACCCGTTTTTGTTTTCGGCACCACATTTTATTTTTTGATGAAAAATGATTTAAGGAAGTCATATACAGGAGGAGTCAAAATCATTAAAAGTTAATATTAGGAAAAGTTTGCGCAGCCATATCCGGCACCCCCAATAATTGCTTTAAATTGAAAATTACCATTTTTTACTGTTTCTGTTCTTAATGTTCGAGGATTACTGAGCATTACATTCGTAGATGATCCAGTGACAGTTATCTTCACAATTTAATTTGGCAGATAATGGCGCCTACATCACCAAAATTAAATGGTATGTCAGTGTCGTCAAGTCACACTTGTTTGAATAAAGTGTTAAATGTTTTCATTTATTTTCTGCTGTCAAGCATATGTGGTTTTTTGCTAAATTTCTTCATCATCTTCCAGGTCTTCTTTAAGACGGAATTCCTAAAGGAGACATAACAGGCGAGAGCTTTTAGTAGCGAAAACTATTACCAGATCTCTACGACCTCAGCCCAAACTATGGCTGTTGAAAGAATATTTTTATACCATTCAGAGAATATTTTTATACAGTCACGAGAATATTTTCATGCTGTCGAGAGAATATTTTTAGGAAAGAGTTTCGTTAGTAGGATCTTATGTATGAGCTTCCGTCTACCCAAAAAAGGATGTGTCGCCTTTAAGTCTGACCTTCAACAACTTCTTGAAAATAATCCCCAAATCTTGGACCAGAGATCTTCACTTGCGAGTACAGAACAACATGTCGTGATTTCAGAATCTGTGTCTGTCTGGGTGGTATGAACCTGAGACTAATGCTTGACAGCTTCGTCAGACCAGGGCATAACTTCTGAATTAAGTGATACTGAATGATGCAATTCACTTCGTTCGAATTTGTGATTCAGTTGTGTATCAGAAAAGGATAGATGAAAACCAAAATGAAAGTAATTTACCATCGTTTCAGAAATTTTTATCGAAATCCTTGAATACGTTTAACATTTTGGCTTATAATTGTTAAACAATAAAAGAAAGGAAATCGAATGTTGGAGGAAAAATATGGATGTTAATTGAATCAACGGAAGGCGTGTGGTTGCCGTCTATCTAAAATCAGTTAATTTCTAAGAAGTAATGACGTGCTTGTTGTAGGATGAAGGTAGAAACCTTCGTGAACGTCACAAAGCATTCACTTTAGCTTTCATTTCCAATTTCAATTTCAATTCACACTAGTAATTTGAAGATATATCGTCCTGCACATGAGTAATTAGAATAATATACAATAAACGCGGGGCGAAATTCGATGAATTCGTTTTTGAGATACCAAAAGTTTGTAGTGATATCTATATTTATATAGAATTAAAGTTATTTGTTTGGAACTTCAAGTCGTCCTGTGATTATTGGGCCATTAGACTGGACGGAGTGAGTTCAAAACAGGCCTAAGAAAAATAAAAACTCGGGATAAGGTTGCCGTTCGGAGGAATTTTATTTGGACATAATTGAGGGGAAAAAGTGTCGAGGGAAGCAGAAGGTAAACAAGAGCCTGGCAAGAGGCCAAGGGAAAGAAGAGGGTAAGAGGGGAACAAGCTACATCTGCTTCCAGTTTCCAGCCTTCCGCAGAAATGTCTGGCCGCACTAAACTGCCTTGATGGAGTTTGCGGAACGGCGTCGACACATGCGGATGTTCTAAAAAATAATTAATTAACTTAGGCCTATTGCTAGACGCTTCCTGCGTTGCTTTGAACTTCATTTTGCACTGAATTTCTTACCAGGCAAATGACGTTGAAGCAACGTTGATTACCAGTTGATTTCATTGAGAAAAAAACTTGTTAAATCAACTTTGTTTAAAAGTCTTACGCATGTCAGTTAAGATGTCACCATCCCAATATCGTGGCCATACGTAGTAAGTTGTATGACGCAGTCACAAGTTGTATGACACAGTCACAAGTTGAATGACGCAGTCATAGGTTGTATGACGCAGTCCTAAGTTGTATGACACAGTCGTAAGTTGTATGACGCAGTGGTAAGTTGTATGACGCAGTGGTAAGTTGTATGACGCAGTCGTAAGTTGTATGACGCAGTCGTAAGTTGTATGAAGCATTTATAAGTTGTATGATGCAGTCGTAACTTCTACGGCAAAGTTGTAAGTTTTACATGATGACTAATGGCCAACTTAAGCCACAGACGTGCACCCTTAACTTTGACCTCGTTTGAGAACTGAGGGCTTGAGGGCTTCGAGGGTCTCATGCCTCGTGACAATTTCTTAAATGATCTCTAGAGTTCCTGCCGCCATTTCTTCGTTGATGAATCTTTCTTCTGAAGATACTCGCTAACTTTGCGAAGAATTTTTATTGCTGCAGCGAAGATATTGAACTTGGAAGAAGAGGCGTTGGGAGGAGAGCTCTGATTGACCAAGTCTTTTTCTCTTGTCTTCCTCTCTTGTCTTTTCCTCTTGTCTTCCTCTATTGCCTTTCCTTCTTGTCGTTCTCTCTTGTATTTCTCTAATGTCTTTCCCTCGTGTGTTTCTCTCATGTCTTACTGGCTCAGTGAAGGTATCAAAGACTCAGCGAAGCTGCCACTGACTCAGTATAGCTGTCAGTGGCTATAAGTGCTAGCAGCTTGTAGCATTTGCAACTACTTGTAATGTTTTTAATATTTATTTATATTTTTCAACTTATCCTCAAATATAATACGTATCCCACCTCAGCAACTGCGGTTTGCAGGGGTTTAATTACGCATGTAACGCTGCCTTATTAAGATTTCTTTCTCATTTGGTCTTTGTGGTCTGATGGATTCTAATGAAATATTTGCGATCGTGCGCTCTTCAGATTGAAAAGCTTCGCGCTCCAAAGCGAGTGCAAATCAGCATGTTTTTAGAACGCTTACTCGGACCATTCTACATTCATTTTTAAGCTGGCAAGATGTATTCTATGGAACATTATGAAACATTTAACTAATGATGTTACTCTGAAGTTAAAATACAATTAGAATGGAATACCGTTAAAATAAACATTAATTGTAGTGTTCATGCCTCACTTACTTGATAAAAATTGTATATATGTATTGTTAACGATTGTTTACGATATTTAAAGTATCATACAGTTAGATTCGGTGAAGAAAAATGGCATAGGATAGGAATTAACAATTCGTACGAGATTTGCAATCAATCTATGAACAACGAGACGGTCTTAGGTTGGAGGCTTAGGCTTACATTGAGATTTCGGTGGAGATTTAGAATGGTTTGGTGTGATGATTTAGCATGGATTTGGTATACATAGAATTTGCACCTTTGATAATCGGACCATAATGACCTACCGACGATTCATAACCACCCGGCCAACCTATCAAATTTTCATACTCAGTTGCATGTATCGAACCCCCAACTCGCTGCTTCAGTCTCAATAATTTCAAAAACTCAGTCACTCCTGATGAAAATGAAACTTCGACAGACCACGAGTCATTTTCAATTATTAAATACAATTTTCATCTGACTTCTAACTTTTATTTTAGAGTAAAGTTAGAACCGCTCATTAAATGAGATAGGCCTGCTTCAAGGGGGCTCTACTTGCCATTATTATTTAATATTATTATTATTTTCTATCCAATCTAGAGACATGAAAAGATTGAATTACCTATTTAGAGATAATTAGGGAGCATTGTATAATTACTTTAATTATATCAGCGATAACGATCCGATTCCATTATCGAGTATTGAATGTGTATATTTTGTACCTGAACTTTGTATGATGGGGAAGATGTTAAGATTATTAATTTCAGTATAAGGAAATGAAATTTATGGGTGTAGTAGAGTTTTTTTATGAAAGAATTTCGTTTTATTTATTGTTTCAATTAAATTTTTAAGGAAAAATGAGGGTTTTGATCGGTTTATTTTGTTTCTTTCACGAAGTACTGAAATTTTGAAAGAATAATGAGTATTCTTATATTAGTATGAATTTTGAGAGTTTGGTAGTAATTATTTATCAAAGAATTCTGTTTAATTTACGAGGAAAGGAAATTTTGATAAAATTTTTGAAAAAATGCAATGGATTTTCTACTTAGGAATTTCGTTTGCTTCTTAAGGGAATGATAAGACTTATTTATTCTGCGACATCGTCTGTGTTTATCAACACGGGGTTCGTGTTAATAATAAAAATAATAATTTAAAAAAGAGAAATGAACAATTTTAACTGCACTTTGAAATTTAAGGAAATTTTGTATCATATGTACGAATAGTTTTATAAACAAAAAAGATTATATTCAACATTGTTGCCCAACCCCAGTTTTGTAATTGTTTTTAGCGCATGTTCTCATTTATGTAAGGCGCTATTGTGCTCGTCATGTCCGTCCGTCCGTGACTGCACGTCACGGACGGACAAGAAAATGCGCTCTCTGTCACTCACTGCGGTGAGTACTGATCTAATTTTTTCTTTCAAACAATAAGAATAAAATTTCTGATCCCAAGCAAGGATTTTATCGGGAGCTGAAATTTTAACCCCCTTAAGTGGAGTAGAAAAAATAATTTTTGTATTCATTTATTAGATTATCTTTTATGTCAATAAATTAAAATTTTAATAGTTATCTAAAATTTTTTCAAATATGAGTTTTCCTTTTTAAATCCTGGTCTCATGGCATTCATTTTTCCTATAACACATTTTTTTAATTTTCTGTAGTTACTTTCTAGATCAGTGAGTTTTAAATCCCGGTCTCATTGCACTCTTTTTTTTCCTCTAACACATTTTTAAAAATTTAGTTACTCTCCCTGGTCAGTGACATATCATAATTAATTTATTCTATAAAGAAGTGACATGATATAATTTTACTCCGCAGAGCTGCGAAATGTTGATAGTTGTTGAAGTTGATTTTACCAGATTGGTCTTCAGCAAATAAAACTGTGAATTAACAACCGGAAAATCCTAGTTAACTGTTCAGCTCCAATTTTTTTTAAATTAACACAAACTTTGGGCTTTCTTTTTCACTTCACGCAAGCTTTGGTTCTGTTGCAAATTAGCAGCGGTTCGCACGCATTCCCGCTTTGGTGCACAAGCGACGATCTCAGCCACGAACCGCTTAACAAATTACCGAAGATATACCCGAATTTTGTCTCTGTTATTTCACAGACGAGCAGGAACATCCAGCGTCATTGGCTGTTCCAATTTAATTGGCGTGGACAGCGTTAATTTTTCCGTTGTTTTAATATAGGTAGCAAAAGTCTGAACGAGATTTTCGCGTCATTTGTGAGGCGCAATCGAAATATTTCCAAAATATCTCGAAAATATCTCCAGAAAGCATTAGCTTCATTTGCTTGTTTCGTGACGAGACGCTTAGATTAATCGGCACACATCGAAGTTTTTTATTTTCTGAATCGCTATCAGAAACTAATTCTTACTTTTAACTTTGAGATTAAGACTTATAGTCGAATTAGTTAGTTAGTTCTTTGAATTAGAAGCCTTACAAGATTCTATGATCTCTTGCGCCGCGAGGCATTGAAGAGCGGTTATGTCTTTTTTTGTATGACGCAGTTATTGTCTGTTTATTACTTCAGGAAAAAGGTTTCAAAAGTTACTCTACGTCATACAACTTACGAGTGCGTCATACAACTTATGACTGCGTCATACAACTTATGACTGCGTCATACAACTTGCGACTGCGTCATACAACTTACGGCTGCGTCATACAACTTATGGCTGCGTCATACAACTTATGTATGACGCAGCCATAAAATAAAATCTAACCAGTACATTTTTATGAGTGCATGGTCATGCTTTAACGCCTCACTAAAGCTGATTTGGAACTCAATTCACTATGAATCGGAGGCGATTTATTGATGATTGAAATAGGAAATATGTCGAATCAGCGTCATATATCTATTGAAAATCTCTTGATTCGAAGGTAACTTGGGCTGAAACGAGCTCTATATGAAAGAAAATTTTGCAGAACAACTGTTCACATTTCTGGAGGTATTTTGCATCTAAAACACTGGAAAAGATTAATAAAATTTATCATTTGAATATTAATTTGTGATCACTGTAAAATACCACGACGAATGACTAAGAATTAATCATTGATGCCTATATTCTGAAGACTATCGAATATATGAGTCTATATAATATACATATATATAAGATATAGAGTCTCCCTCGATTGACGTTGAACTCCTGACAATAATACTTGAATGCCTCTGAACATTTGAAGAAACCTTTATTTTTAATGAGGTTATTTTGCACTTTCCCTCCAGGAGATTTAAATGATAATTGAAGACTCGTTCATGTCCCTTCGGTATGCGGTTGGAATTCTGTCAGAAATAGTAACTGCTTAGTTGAATTCTAATTATTAATCATTTTAATCGATAATTGGAAGTGATATCAACCATTAATTTATGATAGTTTATTCCCGAGTACTAATGAACATCCTTCGTTATTAGGAGAGACGAAACTTGAACGTGATCTGCAATACAAATGACCTCTTGGCATGTACACTCAGTGAGATTTGTGGGATCTTGTCCAAATAGCGATGTACTTATGTGGGTCTTCCTGACACAGTTTGGGCCGGTATAAGAAAGGTTCAGTTCTACATCTTCTCTCTGATGGCGTTGTTGGCAAAATGATTGCCGACTGGTCGGCGATAATTCGGCTATAAATTTAATTTAAGTTGATCTGTCCGACATTTCGGTCGAATCATAAATGAGTTGAACTTTGATCAAACCAGCAACTGAGTCTCTAGAAACCCAATCGTGTCCGATTAGGTATTTCAAAAATTCATTTACAATAACATATGTTCTATTCTGCTGTAAAGAAATTTATTTAATTTGATTATTTTACCTATTGATTGTATATCCTGAAAATCTTTATCATTATTGGAGGACAAAGAAACATTTCTTGACTTGGTAATTCTGCTTCATAATTATTGGTGAAACCCACAATTTATTATAAAACAGTGAAGACATACATATAACACGGATATCTAACATTTAAAAATGGACTCTGACAATCACAATGTTGTACAAATCGATCTTCAGTCACTGTAATTGTCACAAAAAATTGTAGAAGGCAACGAGTTTCCTGTAGAGTTTGATCATTTGATTTCTTATACGTAGAGTTTGACCCCCCGAGTGGAGTCGGGGTTGCTTTAGGAACAACTTTGGCTCAATTTTTCTTCTGCTTTAGGAACAACTTTGGCTCAATTTTTCTTCTGCTGTAGGAACAACTTTGGCTCAATTTTTCTTCTGCTACCAAATAATTCATCGTGAATTTACCGGCCTGAAGCTAGCGCGGTAGCCCCAAGGCTTCGCGAGATTTTAAAACAACTTTTTAAAATTAATTCCAGTTTCAAAATTTGAAATTTTGAAAAGACAGAAATTCCTAGTCACATTAACTTCATTAACTTCTGATTACCGATACCTACGTAATACTATCTTGTATGCATCATTCCGTATACATTCATAAATCCATCCTTCCGTATTAGTCTCATTATTGATTTACCTGTATTATATGATGTATTCATTTCTCCCTATTATATATAGCTTCTGTATTCATTCATCTGCATCAGTTCCTAAATTCATTCTTCCAAATTGCTTCTTTTGTTCGTTCACCCGTATTAGAAAAAGACTTAGCTGCTTCATCATCTCCATTACTTGTTTAACAAAAGTCTCGTTTTTTTGTAATCGATTACACATTAAAGAGAAATTAAATAAAATAAACTTTTGAATGGCAGTCGAAGAATAGTTTCGACACTTACTACAGCTCCGATTATTTTAAAGCTAATCCGTTTGTCCAGCAGATACGAGTTATTGAGTCACTGTAATGAACTAACGGCTTTGGCATGCGACATTTCTTATAAGCATCTTTTGCATCGTGATATACGGTATATTAAACTGAATTTAATTAGAGATTTAGAATTTACTTGCCGTTTGGGTTTGTGCCATTTTGTCAATTCAATTCGTTTGAATTTATTCTGTTATTTAATTCTATTTCATTCCTAGGTTTCTAATCGAAATTCAGGTCGATATTTTCAACTTATTTGTGACCCACCTGACACCCGTGTGACCCACCTGACACCCGTGTGACCCACCTTTAAGCCATAACCCTCGCCTGCGGCAGCTCGTGTCATCCGAATAAATTCGATACGCTGCGGCAAATTCCAAACTTTACGCTCTCAGAAAAAATTTGAATTTTATCTTTCTGCTAAGAAAAGTTGCGGCCGAGAAGTTAGAACTGCAGTTCTTCGAACAGTTGCCTGCCCTTGCTTTTATAGCTGAACTGCGGAAAAATATTATTATTTGGACACTTGAGTTTTGAGCTCCAAAAATGAAAAACTGAAATTCCAAGCTAGCGAATCTTTCAGATTATATTTGGGGCAGTTTGGACGAGGCTTACAGGTCGTAGAAAATCATGACTGTAAAAGAGTAAAATCCTAAAATGAATTTTGAAAATCGATAAATCGCCGCATGAACATTGATTTTTTAAGAATAATTAAATGAACAACTAATTTGAAAATTATATACATTCATTGTTAGCCGTTCACGTGAATTTGTAAACTGCATCTTTATCTTTGCCCAACAAACGGGACTACAATAAGATTTAAAATGTAAATAATGTAATATAACTTTAGTTTTGAATCATGTGCTTTTGATATGCGTTTGAAGAATTTATTCATGTTTTCTTTAAGCGAGTCTACTTAATGCCAGTGCTAGGCTTCTTTAATTGGGTGCAAACATCTGCTTACTAAACTAAATCGAAAAAATTAATTTAATTTTTAATTACATTTTTAGCACAGAAGCAAATGGGACTTAATTAAGGCGTCACGAGAGCAAATCAATTTCTCTAAAATTAGCTGGACAAAAGTTGCGTGGAGAAAGCGCTGCGTGTAAAAAAGTTGCGTGGAGAAAGCGCTGCGTGTAAAAAAGTTGCGTGTAAAGAAACGCCTCGTGTGAAAAACGCTGCGTGTAAAAAACGCTGCGTGAAAAAAAAGCTGCGTGGAAAAAAGGCTGCGTGTAAAAAACGCTGCGTGGAAAAAACGCTGCGTGTAAAAACGCTGCGTGTAGAAAACTACGCGTGTGGAAAACGCCGCGTGTAGAAAATGCTGCGTGTAGAAAACGCTGCGTGTAGAAAGCGCTGCGCGTAGAAAACGCCGCGTGTAGAAAACGCTGCCTGTAGAAAACGCTGCGTGTAGGAAACGCTGCGTGTAGAAAACGCTGCGTGTAGAAAACGCCGCTTGTAGAAAATGCTGTGTGTAGAAAACGCTGCGTGTAGAAAACTAAGCGTGTGGAAAACGCCGCGTGTGGAAAACGCTGCGTGTAGAAAACGCTGCGTGTAGAAAACGCTGCGTCAAGAAAACGCTGCGTGTAGCGCAGAAAAAAAATGCGTGTATAAAACGCCGCGCGTCAAGCCAGAAGTGAATTACGGCCTATGTTTATCGTCAGTCCATTCATTCATTGAATGTTTACATTAAAAAATGAAATTGTATAGAAATTAACTAATCTGCAATAATCAATCAACATGCATAGAAATTAACTATTTGTTTAGTGAAATCGGGTTTATTATTCCTCATGCCGTGATATATTAGAATTTTTTAATTAGTTAACAGTATTTTTAGTTGATAATAATTAATTTGATCAATAATAATTTGTTCTTGTTGGTTAATATTCTTCAAAGTCGTTGGTACGATTTTTTTCAGAAATGCTTTTCTTTTGTGCAGTTGCACGACAGAAACTCGAAAAATTAATAAACACAAATAAACGTTCATGTCTGCTTCATTTTTTGTTTATTTTCCACGCTAAATTTTTCATTAAATAAAATTTCTAACAGTTAACCTCCAAGTTTAGGTTGCCGTTCATTGAGTAATATAAATTGCGGAAGAAAATTATAACAAATCATCCACTTTCAAAACTTACTCAACAAAACACAAAGCCTCGAAAACTTTTCCGCTCTCTGAAAGGTCGGGTGCAAGCTGAGCCTTCCCATTAGAGCGGTAATAAGTTTCATGGGAGGCTCGAGGCTTCACGAAACTGAAACTCAACTGAAGCTGAGGCTTTCATGTGAAGCTGCCTAAAGTCTCACCCGTTCACACCCGTTCACCCGCCTGAAGTCCTATCCGTTCACACCCGTTCACCCGCCTGAAGTCCCTCTCGTTCACTCCCGTTCACCCGCCTGAAGTCCCATCCGTTCACACCCGTTCACCCGCCTGAAGTCCCACCCGTTCACACCCGTTCACCCGCCTGAAGTCCTACCCGTTCACACCCGTTCACCCGCCTGAAGTCCCATCCGTTCACACCCGTTCACCCGCCTGAAGTCCCATCCGTTCACACCCGTTCACCCGCCTGAAGTCCCACCCGTTCACACCGGTTCACCCGCCTGAAGTCCTACCCGTTCACACCCGTTCACCCGCCTGAAGTCCCACTCGTTCATTCATTTAAAACCTCACCCTTTCACACATATTATTTATTTCATTCAGCCAGAGAATTGTATTGATTGCAAAGCTTTGACTATCGAGCTTCTAAAGAAGTCGGTGCGCAGCAAACGATAATTACCGTCTGAATGGTACTGGCCATGGCGAATTTTAATAATGCTTCACACAAAGCCAATTTTCGTTTAAAAGCCGAGGTTTTATTGAAGCATTAATAAGTGGTTTCGAGCGAGCAGCGCGACTACAGAATTTCTGGGACAATATTGCGCTGGGCTTGAAAGCAATACTCAGAAAAAATTGATGGTGGTATTTATCCAATAGAGACACTTTTTTTCCGCACAGAACGGATGTGGGTGAACGCCTTGATACACCCTTTTGTCGGGCCAAACCGGTTCAGTATGACCCACACAGGTGCAAAGAGTGCATTGTTGTTTGGACAAAGTCTCACTAATTTCTGCGAGTGGAAGCACTGTATAGAATAAACGATAAAAATATTCCCTATAGCCGCAGCATTATATTGCAAGGTAGTTGTGCTACAAACATTTATTGCAACCCCAGAGATTGCAGCTTAAAAGCGAACGCATATCGGCGCACGCAAATGAGAAGCTTCACTCTGAGAAATGTGTAAGACTTTGTCCAAATAAGAAGACACTTTTATCCCATTTATGTGTGGGTTATTTAGAGTCAGTTTCGCAAAAGCGCGCATCAGTACTAAGTCTGCTCTCTGTTTGATCTGTGGGTAAGAAAGTGTGTCACATTTTGGACAAAATTACCCGTTAAATTTTGTGAGTGTTGAGCCTCTTGAAAAGCGTGTCCGTTGATAACAATTACAGCGGACAGCTAAAGGCTCGCAGCGGCCATAGAGGCGCGTCGACAGAGATTGCGTGTTGCTGAGAGAATGAAAGAGGAAGATGTTAGTTAGTTAGATGTTAGATTATGATATGTTAGTTAGTTAGATGTTAGATGATGATATGTTAGTTAGTTAGATGTTAGATGATGAGATGTTAGTTAGTTAGATGTTAGATGACAGTTAGATGATGTTAGTTGAGGAAGATGGTTTCCTCCAGGAATCTGAAGCTGAATATAATGTCGATTAAACAACGTTGTTTCAACAAAATCATTGAGTAATCATAGTTTGTTTATTTCTTCATTTGCCTAGTGCTATTGTACGTTAGGCAGCGCAGATGTTGGCAAGGCAGATGTTTCATTATAGGCTCACAATAATTGAAGAATATAATCGATCTTCCTATAGGTATGTATTACTTATAAACATACAAAGCACCCAGGGAAGTTTTCTTGGTGTTTTTCTCATGAGGAAAAAATTGAAATGCAATTTTTAAAGGCTTGCACTCTAAACAATAATTTACTCGCCAAATGCCGAGATACATGGTAAAATTACAGGCAAATTACAGTCATTCAGGATGGCGATTAGATAAATGTTATGGAATCAGAAAAGCGTCCACCAGATGCCATTTTTATACTAAATTCAATTTTGTGATTATTTAAATTTCGTCTAATTTTTTTGGTGCATGTGTTTGCCATTTATGTCACATCATTGCTGAAGAAATAAAGTTCACAGAGGTTATGGTCAGTACTTTATGTAAGCCTTAACTAAACTGCAAGTTTAACTTCATTTTCAATTTTGGGGTAAATCTTATTTGTATACTGTAATTTCCTTTACTGAAATATAAGTAAACATATTACTCCCAAAATACAATCATTTCTTAACGATATCAATATGCACTATGGTTTATGAGACAGTAACTGCATTTTCATGTTATATTTTAATAGACCAACTGTAAAGGCTATGAAAAAGTAATCAGTTATTTGTAACTAAAAGCCAACTGACAATACATGAGGGGAGCAATGAAATGAATGAAAGCAGCAAAGTCCGTACACTTTTGTTGTGTATCTTGTTCATATTTTGCTTGTGAAACAGACTAAGATCGTCGCATAAGTTATCTTAAAGTATTGTTTTCATTCGCATAGCCAGGATATAGATTATCATTCTTTCAATAGCATCTTCTTTATCATATCAATGTTCTTCTCTTGAAACTTATGCCACTCATTTATGAACGATATAAATAATTTAACTTATATGAGCATAAAGTGGACACGGAAAATTAATTTTTGGAATTTACATTAAAATTTTATTCGCTTCTGAAACCTACGCACATGCCTCGTCGTGGGTCAAATAGAATTTTCGAACTATTAAAACAACATGGCGGTAACGATGGATTTCATTTGTAATCTTTGTTTAGAGATAATATTACTTGTAAAAGGTGTTGTGATAGCATAAGTTTAAAATATGCATTAAAAAATCATCCATTATAAAATTCAAGCCTGTGAATAGCGATATTTAACTGAAATATCAGGTTCCAACTTTAATTTTTTTTTAGTCTCACTTCAACTGCAAGCATGAGTTATTTGTGTTTATTCCTTCTTAACAGTTATTTAATTCTAACTTTCAGTTAATTAATAATCTGCTTAAAACTCCCAATATGACTATGAGTTCAGCTCTACAGCACACACTCATAAAAATTCGGCGGTCATATTGTCCAAATAGTGACATATATTCTAACGAGCAGCACGAGCAAGCAGCGGGCGTAGTAGTGCCCTTTTACCGGACCAAACTGGTTCAAGATGACAAACACAAGGGAAAAAATTGCTTCGTTATTTGGACAAAAACTCGTTCATTTCTCCGCATGCAGCAAGGTCCAAAACAGATGACGGATAAATGCTATCGAGGGAGATGTTAAAGAAGAACAAATAAGCGCAATTAAATTCATTATTTTCCCTGCATAATTATTAAGCCACGTCAAGGGGCTACTCTGATAATGCTGATAATGAAGTTAACAATACTGTAGGTAATGGTCGTGTTGCTGACACAAATGTTGCTGTTGCTGCTGATGGTGTTGCTGACACAAATGTTGCTGTGGCTGATGGTGTTGCTGACACAAATGTTACTGTTGCTGATGGTGCTGCTGACACAAATGTTGCTGTGGCTGATGGTGTTGCTGACACAAATGTTACTGTTGCTGATGGTGTTGCTGACACAAATGTTGCTGTTGCTGATGATGTTGCTCTCTGCTGTTGATGTTGATGCAGAAGCTGATTGTATTTTCGCTGCAAGACATCGAGATTGCTGCACTGTTGACAATCTTATGATGTGTCACATCATAAGATTGTTGGCACAGCTGGAATTGCAGTTGGTCTTTTGAGCTTCAGCATTCCCAGATGGACCAACACATGGTCTCACATATGACACACAGATGACGCACAGATGGCCACACAGATGGCCACACATATGACACACATATGACGCACAGATGGCCACACAGATGGTCACACAGATGGCCATACAGGAACTGACCTCGAGAAAGTCTCGCTAATCTGTACAAAGTTAAAGGAGCCAGCTGATACAACAGGATATCAGTTCCGCTTGGGAATAATAGATTTGTAAAGTTGGGATTACAATTACATTTGAATAAAGCACTTATTTGTATATTAAAATACAAATATATATTATTAGAACTTACTGTATATATATTACCCCGTGATTGCCCGGCCAGCTCTGCTAGATTTCAGCCCCTGCGTGATGATGAAAGGATATTTGCAGAGTCACTACATAAATATTTTAAAATATTCTTCACGGTTTTCAGAGCAGCGATACCATACTTTTCCCTCCTTGTTTGACTGAAATATCTTTTTTTAATGCCCAATCAAGTATATAGTTGCGTATATTTAAAATAAATTTAAAAAAGTATAGTCACGTTACAATGTATAAATTCTCGAGCCGGCAGCACAACTCACGCCCACCAGACAACATGCGTTTAAATAACTCGGTTCCAGCCTTGAACACATTCAAGCCTAGGATCTCTATCCAACAACAGCCCGGCACTGTCCAGTCTCTCTCTGTCCCGCTGATGTCCCCAGTCTTCATTTGTCCCACTAATATACCTAGTCTCACTCTGTCCCACTAGTGTCCCTAGTCTCACTCAGTCCAACTAATGTCTCTAGTCTCACTATATCTTGCTGATGTCCTCAGTCTCACCATCCCAGAATACATGTACACTCACTCACTCCATCCCAGAATACATGTAAACTCACTCACTCCATCCCTGAATACATGCAAACTCACTCACTCCATCCCTGAAAACATGCAGACTCACTGACTCCATCCCTGAAGACATGCAAACTCACTCACTCCATCCCTGAATACATGCAGACTCACTCACTCCATCCCTGAAAGCTGATGTCCTCAGTCTCACTCTGTCCTGCTGATGTCCTCAGTCTCACTCTGGCCGCTGAAGTCCCCAGTTTCACTCTGTCCTGCTGATGTCCCCAGACTCACTCTGTCCCACTAATGTCCCCAGTCTCACTCCATCCCTCTGATGTCCCCAGTCTCACTCTGTCCTACTAATGTCACCAGACTCACTCTGTCCCACTAATGTTCCCAGTCTCACTCCATCCCTCTGATGTTCCCAGTCTCACTCCATCCCTCTGATCTTCCCAGTCTCACTCCCTCACATTAATGTCCCTGGTCTCACTCCGTCCTACTAATGTCTCCAGACTCACGCCGTCCATGAATGCTTTTAGGCTCACTCCATCCCTTTATACATGCTTAGACACTCACTCCATCCCTGAATGCATGCAAACTCACCCACTCCATCCCTGGATACATGTAGACTTACTCACTCCCTCCCTGAAGACATGCAGACTGACTCACTCCATCCCTGAATACATGCAAACTCACGTACTCCATCCCTGAATACATGCAAACTCACTCACTCCATCCCTGAGTACATGCAAACTCACTCACTCCATCCCTGAATACATGCAAACTCACTCACTCCATCCATGAATACATGCAAACTCACTCACTCCATCCCTGAATACATGCAAACTCACTCACTCCATCCCTGAATACATGCAAACTCACTCCATCCCTGAATACATGCAGACTCACTCACTCCATCCCTGAATACATACAAACTCACTCACTCCATCCCTGAATACATGCAGACTCACTCACTCCATCCCTGAATACATACAGACTCACTCCATCCCTGAAAACATGCAGACTCACTCACTCCATCCCACAGTGCAGGCAAACTCACTCTTCCCCCAGCCTGACATGCACGGCGCACGACACCGTCACGGCAAACATTTTCTCCCACACTTGCCTCGTCACGGCAAACATTTTCTCTCACACTTGCCCCGTCACGGCAAACATTTTCTCCCACACTTGCCCCGTCAAGGCAAACATTTTCTCCCACACTTGCCCCGTCGCGGCAAATTCCGAGATTCACTCAGTCAGAGAGAGCGGCTCGCCGCCTCCAGCTTTTCTAAGCAAATCGCGAATTTTCGGTGGCGTTGCGCCCGGACGCTTTGTGTCGCAGGCTTAGAAATTCCCAGCTTAGCTTTTGCTTGCGCGCGCAATTGAAAAGTTCGGAGATTTTCGTAAACTTTGGTCGTGGTTAAGTTCATGATACTGATTCATGGTGTACTAACCAGACATTACACCTGCGCAGCTGATCAAGAGTGACGACAATACTTTAATAAATTACTTCAATCTCGTACTTTATTAATATGCGGGTGTCTTAACAAACATACTTTAATGATGTACTTTTGTCGCTCACTTTTTTAAATTTGTTTCTGCTGCGGAACCAAACAGGCAATTACTGGAAATCTTGGCCGGCATTTCGGTAGCCACTAAATGGTCGCCGAAAATTCGCCTAAAAATTTCCATCGTTGAGAGCCTCTTCTGATGTCTGATGAAGCATTTCAGCTTCAGAGCTTCATGAGAACTGCTGGTTATGGCTCAGCAATGTTCAGCTCTGCGTCAGCATGTTAATGAGAGCCCTATACAGAAAGCTGTTCAGCTCCTTGTCAGCACTATAATCAGAGCTCATCAGCACGTTAATGAGCTCGTTAGCACGTTAATAAGCTCGTTAGCACGTTAATGAGCTCGTCAGCACGTTAATGAGCTCGTTAGCACGTTAATGAGGTCGTCAGCACGTTAATAAGCTCGTCAGCACGTTAATGAGCTCGTCAGCACGTTAATAAGTCCATCAGCACGTTAATAAGCTCGTCAGCACGTTAATGAGCTCGTCAGTACGTTAATGAGCTCTTCAGCACGTTAATGAGCTCGTCAGCACGTTAATGAGCTCGTCAGCACGTTAATGAGCTTGTCAGCACGTTAATGAGCTTGTCAGCACGTTAATGAGCTCGTCAGCACGTTAATGAGCTCGTCAGCACGCTGTATAATTGCATAACAATAAGCTAATATCATCTCCCCTATTGAAAATCACAGCACTGGTTACGCTGGCCAGTTGTCGGCCACCGCGTCTGCTTTTTTTTAATGTCGCGCGCGTTTTTCCTTAAAGCGCAACTGCATTTCAGTAACCGTGATGTTGTTAATGGTAAGCGCTTTCTGGTAACGTGTTACTAACTGATAATGGTAATGCGCTCTGCGGTCAATAACCGATAATGGTTTTCGCATCCTGCTAACAGTTTTACTGCATTCTGCATGACAGAATCTTGATGAATAATGTAAATAAATTATTTTGTTAATTAAATTATTATATTAATTACACGACAAAATATCCCATGAATGAACGACTTGATGTGAAATGGGATAATTTTCGCTGCATTTTTACCATGCTGTTTTTCGCCATAGAAAGAAATCATACTTTTTCTTTACTAAATACTGTTAACTTTTTTTTGTTCGTTAAAATTCTTTTTTTTATGTACTCAAGTTATTATCATTAAACGAAAATAACAGTTAATCTTAATATATGTAAAATTTTGCAAATAATTTAGCTATGTGGTGGGCAATCATTATAATCGGAATGATACTTACCTTCATCAACGATCGGCTCAAAATAGCCTTATAAAATTTCCCGACAAGAAGTCATGTCCCATCGCCATGAAAATGTTATCAAACAGCCACGAGGTGCCAATTAGGCTGATTGACGTGAATATTTAAGCTCATTAGCCGCTTGAACGGCACGACGAGAAGATGTGTGCCGCTCCAGCTAATGTTGCGATATTTTTAACGCCTTTATGGAGCATTAAGCGGCATGTTTGAGTTTGCTTTTTAACGAGGCTTTGACTGATACTTGCTCAGCACTTAAGCTTTAACGAGAAATTTTAGCAGCGGTGGATAACAAAATATAATTAAAGTTGCATTGATATTTCTTGTATGATACGATGCAGAGGTGTTTGCCGCGTCAGTGTTACAAATAATCTACAATACAAGCTGTAGCAGCTGCACGCGTGGACGCGGTGCTATATACAAGCTGTAGCAGCTGCACGCGTGGACGCGGTGCTATATGCAAATTAGTTGCGGGCATGTGGGCTACAGATCGTGACAATCCCTGTATGCAGCCAAGGCAGGTAGCTGCCAGTGTTAGTATAAACACTGTATACAGCCAAAGCAAGAGGCTGTTTGCAGTTTACTGCCAGTGTTAGTACAAACACTGCAAGCAACCAATGCCGGAAGCGGTTGCTAGTTTGCTGCCTGTGTAAGTAATGTGACTGCTTGACTGCCGGACGTAAAATATATAAGGCGCCAGACTCAGTTTTATGGAAGTTAGCGAGTTCATTTTATCAAATGAACTCTTTTCGGAGCCTCAGCGTCTGAATTACGTTATCTGGATCAACGAGAAATAGAAAAATTATATTTGCTAAATTATTTGTTTGACGATAAATTTAATTGTTTGATGCTAACTACATTGAAAAACTAAAGTATTCAAAAAACTTTTTGGACTAAGCATCCTTGAATTATTTAAAAAAAAGTAGCTATTCGCCGATTCAAATGAAAAATTGTTTACTTGAATGTGTAAATAATGATGACATGCTGAATTTCGTAGTATTGATTTATCTTAAAAAATGAAGCACAAGCTAAATTGACTTGAGTTAGTATATTTCCTATATTCCAGGCGTTTTCGCACATATTTTTAATATATTATTTCACATTTTCTTTTTTTCATTTCATTTCCTTCAATTTATTTCTCTGTCGTCTTCCTAAGACGCTTCCTACTTCTGGTCGAAAACAGACCAATAATATCTAAAAATCTCAGAACAAATTTCCTATCATATGTGAAATATATTTGTAATTGTGGAAATAATAGCGTAAATGCACTACAATATTCTAATTTTGAAATTTACTGACATTTTTTCACTCTATGGTCATTTGTCAACCTCCAATAATTTAGCTAACATTTATCAATGAAAACAAAAATTTTAAAGTGCCCTCATGCATGAAAATCGATTAGAAATCAATTACGAATTAACTGCTAGATAGCTACATACATAAGGTTTAGGCATGGTGATATGGAAAGCTCCATAAGACCTCTTCACTTGGGCTCAATTTAAGGCTTTCACTCAAAAAGTGAATGGGTCAAATTGTCGAAACGATGACACACTTTCTTATCAACAACACGGGCAGGAGGCTGAACTAGCACTGATAGTAATGTTCTTCTATGCCGAGCTAAACTAGTTCAGAAATATGTACATAAGGACCAGAAGTGCATCGCTATTTGGACAAAGTCTGACTCATTTCTGCAAGCTCAACATACAGAAAAATTAATGCGACTTTATCCAAATAATGATGCACGTTTACTCCTCAGTGGGTGTTTTTGACCCAGTTTATTCCAGAAAAATACGTATCATTGCTACGTACGGCCCGTGTGTCACTACTATTTGAACAATATGACCCATTTATTGCTCTGAGTGTATAAGACCATCTGATTGCATGTAAACTGATCGCTGGGATTCAAAAGGAAGTCAGGGTTGTCAACAAACGCTCGTTGATGACAACAGTTCAGCGGATCGCAACTTTGAACCTGACTTTTTGCTGGGATTTGCGATAAGTTTTACTGCTGGCTTTATTTTGATTACAAACAAGCGGCAGATTTCAGATGGCTTGGTCGATAGAATTCATAAAAATTCTTGAAAATTCTTGTTGTTACAATTTTTCATTTTCTCTGTTAGGGTGAGAGTGTGAGTGCGCTGTGTATGTGATTATGACCTAAATAATGAATAAATATCATAATATGTTTAGATACATCATCAAAATGTCCACAATAATTATGTATTTTTCAGCAAAATTCAAATTTAATTATGGTAATTTCCAATTCTATTCTATGTTTAATATTTTTTGGGGCCTTAACAAGTGATACACGATTACATTCACTCGCACTAATGTATGCCGTTGATAATTAATCATTCACTTTGAGCCGCGGCTTCAATGTAATCAAAATTAATCAGTGTAACAATCAACCTGAGCTCTTCTTTTTGAAAATATCTCGAAAAACTCTGAAGAAATACAATAACCAGAATTTAAATGATAATTAGATTAGACAATTTGCTTTTCAAACACTATTTGGAATTTTCCTAACACCTTCATTGGAAAAACTTTAATCAGATGCAGCGTCTCAGTCTGAACAAATTAGTGGAAATTTGCATACAGAATGATAGCCTCCGGAATACCTGCTATTTTAATGGACCATTTCAAGGGATTCTTTTTATAAGAAGACTGCTCATTAAATCGGAAAGAATTCGCCGAGCTTCAAGTTCGGTGCGCGCAACTTCTGTTCCACTTAGAACTTCGCGTCAAGGCTAAGTTTTAAAACCTTTTTCCTGAAGTAAATGGCGGTGAAACTTAGCACATAAGTTCTATTGATGAACGCTCAGGTGACGCAAGATGATATCTCTTAATAACCACTCGAACCTCAATTCCCTCGTGATTGCAGTAAAAGAAACTCACCCCTATTAATTTATAACACATTATTTCATTATTAATTACATTATTCAAGGAAATGGAATTTTTTCACAATGTTGAAAAATGTGGGTATTAAAGTGAAAATAAATGGCTTAATTCGGGATATCGTTTTCCTGCTTAACATTTATCTTTCATAAATGTTTCAGAGTGGAAGCACGACAGGAATGACAGGAAAAAGTCTACGGAATTTTATCCTAATATTTTATTGTCTTCTGTGGTCTTCTTGACTTTACCCGCAGGCTCACGGATCGTACTATGAATACTTGTGGATAACACGGCTAATTTAAATAATCACGTTCCTCTGCCCCCACTCTGTATATCTCTGTGTGTATACAGAAAAGAGTGTGCGGGAAATCTTACACAATGAATCACATTCACCAAAAAATCAATTTTCTAACTGCTTAGGCCTGAAAGACATGACTCGAAATACCGCCGTTCCAAACCTCCACACACTGAGAAAAATGCGCGCTATTTTGTCCAAATAGCGATGCATTTATGCCCTTGTGCGTCGTCACTCTGACCCAGTTTGGCCCGGTAATATTGCGCACCAGCGCTACATACGCTTGCTGTTGTGGTGTTGGTAAAAAAGTGGGTGAACATTTGGACAAAAATACCAATTTATTTTTCTGAGTGCAACAACGCTGTGTCGTTTAACCGCGAAGGCGGACGAAGTTCCACGTAAGCACCTTCAACTTACACTCAGAGGAATGAACAGACTGTCCAAATAACGATGTGCTCTTTGCCATGTATTATTTATACAGACACTATTTGACCCGCTAATATACCAGATGAGAGCTACGCGCAGGTGTTACAATTCAGACAATATGAGCCATTTATTTTTCGGAGAGGATTTGTTTTTCTGTGAAATTATGAAGAACTTTCTCGACGGAATAAACTCGATCAACGCAACCATGAACCTAAATCATATCCGAGTTATCGGAGGCTACACTAAAAAAAAAAAAGGAATGGGTAATTTTGTCCAACTCACTCACTTGACTCACTTTCTTATCCATTACACGAGCAGAAAGCAAAAGTATCCTTGATACGTCCTTTTACCGGTCCAAACTGGGTCAGGATGACCCACACAAGAGCAAAAAGTTCATCGCGAGTTGGACAAAGTCTCACTTATTTCTCTGAGTGAGGTAACGAGCGTCGCGCCTTCTTCATTGATCCAACGCATCAGGGAATTACGAACTTTGGAGTTGAAGTTTGTAACTTTAAATCTATTTCCTTTCATGAGTTAACTCTTAAAAAAGTATTAAACTTTTTGTGATCCTATAAAAAACTCCTGCGGAGAAGCAATGGGAAGTGTGATTTGAAACTTAATGATGCGGAATTTTTAGTGCGATTTTTCATCCCTCTTATTTCTAAGACCTAATTCAAACTTCATATATACTCTAATTTAGGTTCGTAATTATGTTCCAACATTCATATCAGAAGAAATTAAACGTTCTGTGTTTGCATGATAAAAATTTTAGACCATCAAGTTTTGATTTGACTTCTAGACGCCCAGGTTCAATCGAACTTTCTCGACTACTGGACAAGCTGACAAAACATTTCCATATTTTATAGTAAAAACTTTTCATTAACTTCATCGTTAAATATTGCAAACTGTAAACTAACTTTATTATTTATTCACTACAAGAACTTCACCAACAACAGTAGAACCCAAAAACTTTATATTTCAGATGGTAACCCACCTTTTCCCTCAGGCTTTTAAGCTCGTCGTTTCAGCGGACAAAAATACGAACATAAATTCAGGGGTTAAGCTCGTGGGATTCACACTCAGAAAGATTAATGGATCATTATGTCCAAATAATCACTCAATTTCTTACCCACAGAATGAGCAGATAGCGAATGTAGCATTTATGCGTCCCTTGGTCGAGGCAAATCGGGTAAAGATGACCCAAACGAGCAAGAGAACAAAAGTGAATCGTGATTCGGACAGTCACACCCATTTTTCTCAGTGCCCCCTCGAACTTCGACGCCCAGACGCTAAAATTTGATAACTTTTTAAGCTTCGTTCGGACGGAACTTTACGACCACACGTCAGCTCATGCGACTTTATGAGCCGGAAAGGTGACAAGTCTTTAGAAAATTATTTTACAGGGAATATATTACTTGTTTATTGTATAATTAATAGTCATTTGATGGCAGACGATATGGTGGAGAATTATAATAGACAAACTATTAACTCGTCTACCAGAAATTGAATGCTTTAATGAAATTACAAGCAGAGCTCGAATTAGAAGCCTTGTGTGGAATATTGTTTTAAATGACCGCTTTTTTAATTTATTTATGATTTTTAAATATTGAAATTTAATAAAAAGTTGTCATGATAGTGTTCGCTGATTCCGTTTGAAGGCAAAAATTAACAATTTGCTACTATTTGTACTAAAAATTGTTTAATATGTTTATATAATATTAATATATTATTGGATTACACATTGAGATTAGACACAAAATGTAAACTATGCATTATAAATGGAAAAAATATTAATATTACATTGTTATTTTGTTAAAATATCACATTATAATATAGATGAGACATAGAAAGTATACTATTTACATACATAAAAAGCAGAGAGATAAGATTCACATCTCAACAGCAGGCCAGAGATCGAAGATACAAGGGATTAACTTACAACATTATTATAATAATCTGTTCAATTGAGCATAATAGAGAGCTCAGTATTAGCATACCAAATTTTTTGACCATTTCCTTCAGATTTTGATGTTTAATTTTAATATTAAACATCAAATATTTCAGTTTACTGGCGGTTGACTGACGTCTAAGGAACGGGTTTCAATATTTGTTTGCTTTATTTTGAAGACTAAGATATGAAAATATGGATAAAAAGTAGCTTGAATTGGGCAAGAAAATGGATATTTTATGAATGCACCACGAAAATATTTTTAGATTGGAATTCAAACGTGTTCTCCAAAAAATTTTATTTATAAAATTCATTGTGAAATTCATGAATTTAGCTATAGTGACTCCACATAAAAACATAATGAGAGCTTACATCTTTAGTGTAGAATTCGCCGCTGAAAACGAGTTATTATGAGAAATTAGCGAGTGAGATGCGTTCATAAATATTATGCATTATTTGAGATGCGTTCATAAATATTATGCATTATTTGAGATGCGTTCATAAATATTATGCATTATTTGAGATGCTGTTGTGGCGCATACGCTACCGCAATTTTCTGCGCTGCTACCACACCACAAAGCCAATGTAATCGATAGTTTTGGCAGTACGCGAAGGATAATGAATACACTGCTGATTTCTTCGAGGAGCATAAACTTAAGAACTTTCACATGTGACTGCCTGTCTCTTACTAACTCGTACCCAGAACCCTACTTCCAACTGTTACAACGAGAACCATCTGTTCAGTTCACTCTGAACTAATTATTTAATACAGCTATGGTAAATATATATACAGAATGAAACGCAAAGTAAGTAATGAAAACAGAAAAGCGATTCTATCATGTTGTGGTGGTCACAACATTTCCCCCCACCAGTGGATACACTTATCCACGCCAACAAAAACGAGATGAGCCATTATATATACATCCTTATATTTGTTCGCTTTGCATACACTATTATTATTCGCCAAATATTACAAGTAACGGTCCTATACACCTGTGATCCGTATGTTTACCTTGAAATTATACACAAAATGGCGCCTATCGTTTAACAACATTTACATCCATAAGCATATTTGACATCCTACTAATACCAATGAAACTTTACACACCTATTAAGTATTGAAAATTGATTGGGATACATGTTATGAACAGTGTATTTTTTCTACGATAAGTCAACACAAGACTATCGTCTGACGTCCATATACTCTTTTTAATTTACATTCTCAAGCAATACATTGGTCAGACGCGAGTTTACAATACTTTTATTTACTAATTTAAGTACGCCGTATGTGTTCAATGAAACTTAAAACTATGCAATGCCAATAATATTTACACATTTTACCACTAATATGTGATTACATCTTAAATCAAAACCGTTACAATCAACCGGATTCTTAAGATAATCATTTCTTGGTATATTTTCGATATTCGAGAACTCTAGGTTGTACATGGGGATGGTTCTCGGCGTTCCCTCTAGAACGGGTAATCCTCTGCTCGGGAGCGGGTGTAATCAACACCGGTATTTCGGTCGCCACGTCTGAACTCTCGGATTCTAACCAATTATTTCTATCAAGTCTACTTTCACTACCCTTATACCGCCTAACCCAAATCTCCCTTAGTAAATTATTATCACTTTGATATCGCGCTGCTATGCTCCGAGAGCGTGCCGCCTGTTCCTTCATTATATTTAAAAAACTTCTTACTGCCGACGCGTCCCTAGATACTCCTACACTTTCCCCGACCCCACTAAAGCTAACATCGTCCGTAAGAAAATGGGGCGTATTGATCTGTGGCATTTCGTTAACGCTTTCCATGACCGTTAACTCTTTCAGAGCGTCGTCAATGAGCTCTTCTTGCACCCGAAACGACTGTTCTACCCAGGAAACGAAAAACGACTGATTTCTATCTGCAAGACTGCATGAACTTCTGATAATCGGAGATAGCGATTCCGCTACTTGAAACTCAATGTCACCGTGCCTAGTTGGAGTTGAAGTCTTCGGCTCTGGCTGCCTCCCGACATTCAGCTCTGACCTATCCAACCTCTCGACATCGTCTCCATCAATCCTATCTCTCGTTGGCGCTAAGTCATGATTCACATTATCTCTTATTCCCCCTACAGCTTCTTGACTACTAAGCTCTACTCTTCTTACTTTAGAATCTACATCATCCCGGCTATTGTTACTGACATCATCGCTTCTCTGACAATCGTTATTTACGTGCGATTGTATTTCGCTTGCGTGGCGTGGAACGTTATTGTCACTATTGCTCCTAATGCTACTGTCGTCTTTACTACTAATACTAGAACTACTACTGCTACCACTACTACCACTATCATCGTCTCCACTATCACTGTTATCACTACTACTGTTACAGCTACTACCACTATCATCGTCTCCACTATCACTGTCATCACTACTACTGTTACAAGTACTACCACTATCATCGTCTCCACTATCACTGTCATCACTACTACTGTTACAAGTACTACCACTATCACTGTCATCACTACTACTGTTACAACTGCTGCTACTTAGAAATGGCATACCGACACTGTCAAAGTTTCGTACATTCTCATCCGTTAAATTGCCTGCTTCGTCCCCCGAGGTAATTCGTAACTTTGGGTCTCCCGTTAGTTCTAAATATTTCATCAAATATCTCGGAAAATCGTTCCATTCCTTCAGCTGTCTATGATGAACCTTGTGAATATTACCTCGATTATAAAACATTTTCTCCCACACTTGCCCCGTCAAGGAAACATTTTCTCCCACACTTGCCCCGTCAAGGCAAACATTTTCTCCCACACTTGCCCCGTCAATTCTAACATTTTCTCCCACACTTGCCCCGTCGCGGCAAACATTTTCTCCTCCACTTGCCCCGTCAAGGCAAACATTTCCTCCCACACTTGCCCGTCAAGGCAAACATTTTCTCCCACACTTGCTCCGTCACGGTAAACATTTTCTCCCACACTTGCCCCGTCAAACTGTGTGTCATCTGTGTGGCCATCTGTGTGTCATCTGTGCGTCATCAGTGCGTCATCTGTGTGGCCATCTGTGCGTCATCTGTGTGGCCATCTGTGTGGCCATCTGTGTGCCATCTGTGTGGCCATCTGTGTGTCATTTGTGTGGCCATCTGTGTGCCATCTGTGTGTCATTTGTGTGGCCATCTGTGCGTCATCTGTGTGGCCATCTGTGTGCCATCTGTGTGCCATCTGTGTGCCATCTGTGTGGCCATCAGTGCGTCATCTGTGTGGCCATCTGTAAGCCATCTGTGTGCCGTCTGTGTGGGGCCACCCATGCGTCATCTGTGTGGCCATCTGTGTGCCATCTGTGTGCCATCTGTGCGCCATCTGTGTGGCCATCTGTGCGCCATCTGTATGGCCATCTGTGCGCCATCTGTATGGCCATCTGTGCGTCATCTGTGTGGCCATCTGCTGATGTGTGGCCATCATTACACCTGCGCATAACTCTTGATCATCAAGAGTGACGACAATACATTAATAAATTACTTCAATCTCATACTTTATTAATATGTGGGTGTCGTAACAACCATACTATAATAATATGTTTCTGTCGCTCACTTTTTTTAATTTTTTTTCTGCTGCGGCACCAAAAACGCAATTTATAGAAATCTTGGCCGGCATTTCGGCGGCCTCAGAATGGTGGTCGAAAATTCGCCTATAATTTTCTATTGTTGTGAGCCTCTTCCGGTGTCTGATGAAGCGTTTCAGCTTCACAGCTTCATGAGAACTGCTGGTTATGGCTCAGCAATTGTTCAGCTCTGCGTCAGCATGTTAATGAGAGCTCCATACAGCACGCTAATGTGCTCCTTGTCAGCACGTTAATGAGCGCTCTATACAGCACGCTATTGTGCTCCTTGTCAGCATGTTAATGAGAGCTCTATACAGCACGCTATTGTGCTCCTTGTCAGCACGTTAATGAGCGCTCTATACAGCACTCTATTGTGCTTCTTGTCAGCACGTTAATGAGAGCTCTATACAGCACGCTATTGTACTCCTTGTCAGCACGTTAATGAGAGCTCTATACAGCACGCTATTGTGCTCCTTGTCAGCATGTTAATGAGCGTTCTATACAGCACGCTATTGTGCTCCTTGTCAGCACGTTAATGAGCGCTCTATACAGCACGCTATTGTGCTCCTTGTCAGCACGTTAATGATAGCTCTATACAGCACGCTATTGTACTCCTTGTCAGCACGTTAATGAGAGCTCTATACAGCACGCTATTGTGCTCCTTGTCAGCACGTTAATGAGCGTTCTATACAGCACGCTATTGTGCTCCTTGTCAGCATGTTAATGAGAGCTCNGAGTTCGTCAGCACGTTAATGAGCTCGTCAGTACATTAATGAGCTCGTCAGCACGTTAATTAGCTCCTCAGCACGTTAATGAGCTCGTCAGCACGTTAATGAGCTCGTCAGCACGTTAATTAGCTCCTCAGCACGTTAATGAGCTCCTCAGCACGTTAATGAGTTCGTCAGCACGTTAATGAGCTCGTCAGTACATTAATGAGCTCGTCAGCACGTTAAGGAGCTCGTCAGCACGCTGTATAATTGCATAACAATAAGCTAATATCATCTCCCCTATTGAAAATCACGGAACTGGTTACGCCGGCCAGTCGTCGGCAGTCGGAGTTTTTTTTTAATGTCGCGCGCGTTTTTCCTTAAAGCGCAACTGCATTTCAGTAACCGTGATGTTGGTAATGGTAAGCGCATTTTTGTAACGTGTTACTAACTGATACTGGTAATGCGCTCTGCAGTCACTAGCCGATAATGGTTTCGAAACCTGAGAACCGTGTTACTGAATTCTGCATAACAGAATCTTGACGAATAGTGCAAATAAATTATTTTATTATTTAAATTATTATAATAATTACACGAAAAAATCTCCCATGAATGAACGATTTGATGTGAAATGGGATAATTTTCGAGGCATTTTTACCATGCAATTTTTCGCCATAGAAAGAAATCATACTTTTTCTTTACTAAATACTGTTAACTTTTTTTTCGTTCGTTAAAATTATATTTTTATGTACTCTAGTTATTATCATTAAACGAAAATAACAGTTAATCAAAATATATGTAAAATTTTGCAAACAATTTAACTATGTGATGCGCAATCATTATCATCGAAATGATGTCATACCATCGTGAACGATCGGCTCAAAATAGCCTTATAAAATTTCCCGACAAGAAGTCATGTCCCATCGCCATGAAAATGTTATCAAACAGCCACGAGGTGGCAATTAGGCTGATTGACGTGAATATTTAAGCTCATTAGCCGCTTGAACGGCGCGACGAGAGGACGTGTGCCGCTCCAGCTAATGTTGCGAAATTTATAACGCCTTTATGAAGCATTAAGCGGCATTTTTGAGTTGGATTTTTAACGAGGCTCTGACTGATACTTGCTCAGCACTTAGCCATAGAGAGAACTTTTAGCAGTGGTTGATAACAAAATATAATTGAAGTTGTATTGATGTTTCTTGTATGAAACGACGCAGAGGTGTTTGCCGCGGCAGTGTTACAAATAATCTACAATACAAGCTGTAGCAGCTGCACGCGTGGACGCGGTGCTATATACAAGCTGTAGCAGCTGCACGCGTGGACGCGGTGCTATATACAAGCTGTAGCAGCTGCACGCGTGGACGCGGTGCTATACACCTGTCTCTTATACACATCTAGATGTGTATAAGAGACAGCCTGACACCCGTGTGACCCACCTGACACCCGTGTGACCCACCTGACACCCGTGTGACTCACCTGACACCCGTGTGACCCACCTGACACCCGTGCCGTGTGACCCACCTCACACCCGTGTGACCCACCTGACACCCGTGTGACTCACCTGAGACCCGTGTGATCCACCTGACACCCGGGTGACCCCCCTGACACCCGGGTGACCCCCCTGACACCCGTGTGACCCACCTGACACCCGTGCCGTGTGACCCACCTCACACCCGTGTGACCCACCTCACACCCGGTTGACACACCTTCCTGCCATAACTCCCGCCTACGGCAGCTCGTGCCAGCCGAACAAATTCGATGCGCTGAGGCAAATTCCAAAATTTACGCCTTCAGAAAAAATTTTGAACTTGATCTTTCTGCTGAGAAAAGTTGCGGCCGAGAAGTTAGAACTGCAGTTCTTCGAACAGTTGCCTGCCCCTGATCTTATAGCTGAACTCCAGAAAAATATTATTATTCGGACACGTGAGTTTTGAGCTCCAAAAAATGGCAAACTGAAATGCCAAGCTACCGAATCTTTCAGATTATATTTGGGGCAGTTTGGATGAGGCTTACAGCTCGTAGAAATTCATGACTGTAAAATCCAAAAATATATTTTTGAAATCGATAGATCGCCGCATGAATATAGACTTTTTAAGAACAGTTTGATGGAAAATTAATTTGAAAAATACATAGATGCATAAAATATTTCCTGAAACAACTTTAATTGTTAAACGTCTACGCGAATCTGCAAATTGCATTTTTATCTTCACCCAACAAACGGGACTACAATAAGATTTGAAATATAAATAATGTAAAATAACTTTAGTTTTGAATCAAATGCTTTTGATATGCGTTTGAAGAAATTATTTATGTTTTTTTTTCAATTGAACCTACGTACCACTGTTAGGCTTCCTTAATTGGGTGTAAACATCTGCTCATTAAACTAATTAGAATAATTTAATTTAATTTTCAATTACTTTCCACAAAAGAAGCAAATGGGACTTAATTAACGCGTCACGAGAGGAAATTAATTTCTCTAAAATAAGCTGTGCATAAGTCGCTTGGAGAAAACGCTGCGTGTAGAAAACGCTGCCTGTAGAAAACGCTGCCTGTAGAAAACGCTGCCTGTAGAAAACGCTGCGTTTAGAAAACGCTGCGTGTAAAAAACGCTGCGTGTAGAAAACGCTGCGTGTAGAAAACGCTGCCTGTAGAAAACGCTGCGTTTAGAAAAAGCTGCGTGTAAAAAACGCTGCGTTTAGAAAACGCTGCGTGTAAAAAACGCTGCGTGTAGAAAACGCTGCGTGTAAAAAACGCTGCGTGTAGAAAATGCTGCGTGTAGAAAACGCTGCGTGTCATGCCAGATGTGAATAATGGCAAATGTTTAGCATCAGTCCATTCATTCTTGAATGTTTACATTAAAAAATTAATTTGTATAAAAATTAAATAATCTGCAATAATCAATCAACTTGTATAGAAATGCACAATTTGTTCAGTGGAATCGCATTTTTTATTCCTCATACCGTAAAATATCTGAATTTTGTTTAATTAGTTAAAAGTATTTATAGTTGATAATAATTAATTTTATCAATAATAAGTTGTTCTTATTATATAATATTCTTCAAAACAGTTAGTACGATTTGTTTTTTTTTTGAAATGTTTTTTTTGTGCAGTTGCCGGACAGAAACTTGACAAATTAATTTATTAATAATTAATCAATAATTGATTGAAGCAAATCATTGTGTGCATTACTCACTATAGTCTCCATTCATGATCCAATAAACACAAATAAACGTTCATACCTGCTTCATTTTTTGTTTATTCTCCACGCTAAATTTTCATTAAATAAAATTTCTAACAGTTAACCTCCAAGTTTAGGTTGCCGTTCATTGAGTATTATAAATTGAGGAACAAAATTATAACAAATCATCCACTTTCAAAACTTACTCAACAAAACACAAAGCCTCCAAAACTTTTCCGCTCTCTGAAAGGTCGGGTGGAAGCTGAGCCTTCCCATTAGAGCGGTAATAAGTTTCATGGGAGACTCGAGGCTTCACGAAACTGAAACTCAAGTGAAGCTGAAGCTCTCATGTGAAGCTGCCTAAAGTCTCACCCGTTTACACCCGTTCACCCGCCTGAAGTCCCAATCGTTCACCCACTTAAAATCTCACCCACTCACACATGTTATTTTTTTCCATCGGAGAATTGTATTGATTGTAAAGCTTTGACTATCGAGCTTCTAAAGAAGTCGGTGCTCAGCAAACGATAATTGCCGTCTGAATGGAACTGGCCATGTCGAATTTTAATAATGCTTCACACAAAGCCCATTTTTCGATTAAAAGCTGAGGTTTTATCGAAGCATTAATAGGTGGTTTCGAGCGCGTAGGCGGCTACAGAATTTCTGGGACAATATTACGCAAAGCTTGAAAGCAACACTCAGAAAAATTGATGGGTGGTATTTACCCAAAGGTGACACTCTTTCTTATCGCAGAGAACGGATGTGGGTGAACACCCTGATACACCCTTTTTTCGGGCCAAACTAGTTCAGGATGACCCACACAAGTGCAAAGAGTGCATTGTTATATGGACAAAATCTCACTCATTTCTCTGAGTGCACATTCGGTATAGAGTAAAAGATAAAAATATTCCCTACGGCCGCGGCATTATATTGCAAGGTAGTTGTGCAACAAACATTTATTGCAACCACAGAGATTGCAGCTTAAAAGCGAACGCATATCGGCGCACGCAAATGAGAAGCTACACTCTGCGAAATGTGTAAGACTTTGTCCAAATAACTAAGCATTTTTATCCCCTTTATTTGTGGGTCTTTCAGAGTCAGTTTCGCAGAAGCGCGCAGAAGCTCGAGCTGTGGGAAAGAAAGTGTCACATTTTGAACAAAATTACCCGTTAAATTTTGTGAGTGTGGAGCCTCTTGAAAAGCGTGTCCATTGATAACAATTACAGCGGACAGCTAAAGGCTCGCAGCGGCCATAGAGGCGCGGCGACAGAGAAAGCAGGGCAGATGTTGGGCAAGGCAGAGGTATTATTATAGGCTAACAATTGAAGAATATAATCGATCTTTCTATAGGTATGTATTATTTATAAACATACAATGCACCCAAGGAAGTTTTCCTGTTTTTCTTTTTCTTAGGAAAAAAACTGAAACGGGTTTTTTATAAGGCTTGCGCTCTAACCAATAACTACCCGACAAATGTCGAGACACATGGTACAATTACAATCATTCAAAACATAGATAAATGTTATGGAATCAGAAAAGCGGTCACCAGATGCCATTTTTTATTAAATTCGATTTTGTGATTTTTTTCAATTTCGTCTAATTTTTTTGGTGCTGTGTTCGCCCTTTTTGTCACATTATTGCTGGAGAAATAAAGTTCACAGAGGTTTTAGTCAGTACTTTATGTAAGCTTTAACTAAACTGCAAATTTTGCTTCATTTCCAATTTTGGTGTTAATCTTGTTTTATTACTTTAATTTCCTTTACTGAAATATAAGAAAACATATTGCTCCTAAACTGAAATAATTATTAATATCAACATACACTATGCTTTATGAGACAGTAACTGCATTTCCATGTTATATATTAATAAACCCACTGTAAAGGCCAGGAAAAAGTAAACAGTTATTCGCAACTAAAAGCCAACTGACAATCCTTGAGGGGAGCAATGAAATGAATGAAAGCAACAAAGTCCGTACACTTTTGTCGTGTATCTTGTTCATATTTTGCTTTTGAAACAGACTTAGATCGTCTCATACATTATCTTAAAGTGTTCTTTTAAATCGCATAGCCAGGCTATAGATTATCATTCTTTCAATAGCATCTTCTTTATCATATCAATTCTTCTCTTGATACTTATGTTACTCATTTATGAATGTTACAAATAACTTGACTTATATAAGTAAAAGTTGGACAGGTGAAATTACAAAATTCTTTGAATTTACATTGAAATTTTATTCGCTTCCGAAACCTACGCACATGCCTCGTTGTGGGTCTAATAGAATTTTCGAACTATTAAGAAACATAGTGGTCACGATGGACTTCATTTGTTATTTTTGTTAGAGATAATATTACTTGAAAAAGGTTGTTGAGGTCTCTCGATAGCAAATCGGTTCGACCCTTAATGTCCGTTGCAAGGTGATATGGTTATCGTTACGTTCAGTTGGATTTGCATAACGTTGCAATATAGTACCACGACCTCGAATTTCCTACGTCTCAATGCAACTTAGTTTTTCCGATGATTCGGTAAGATCCTTGTTTGAATATAGTCTATTTTGTAAAAATGTCAATTTTTACCGATCTTTACTTGTTTACTAGGTAATTGAAACCGCAGTTGATACATATACCAGTTATTATATCACGATTGAAGTTATTGTCTTGTCATATTTCCACTTGTTACAGAAACCACTTCTGAACGAAATAAAGTTCCTGTATCGAATTATCTCTCACTCTCGTCTAAGGAAGCACGAAATTTCCTTAATAAAGGTGTTTTAATAACATAAGTTTAAAATATGCATTTCTAAAATAAATCATCCGTGATAAAATTCAAGCCAGTAAAGAGCAATAAAACTGGAATGTCAGTTTTTACCTTTTGAAAACATGACGGTTTTCCTGGCTATTTAGAAATTTGTGTTTGTTTTTTCATAACAGTTATTTTCATTTAGCTATCAGTTACTGGTTAATCTGCTTAAAACTGTAATGTACTCCGATGCTACAGCACACACTCATAATAATTCTGCGGTCATATTGTGCAAATAGTGACACACTTTTTAAAAAACAGCACGAGCAAAGAGCGGGCGTAGCATTGCCCTTTTGCCCGATCAAACTGGATCAAGATTGCAAACACAGGGGAAAAAATTGCATCGTTATTTGGACAATAACTCGTTCATTTCTCCGCTTGCAGCAAGGACCAAAACAGATGACGGATAAATGCTATCGAGGGAGAAGTTAAAGAAGAACAAATAAGCGCAATTAAATTCATTATTTTCCCTGCATAATTATTAAGCCACGTCAAGGGGTCAAAGACTCTCGAGGCCTCATTTAATTTAAGTGCAGCAGGCGGACGGTGATGTGATAGATTGGTACTGCGGGAACTATGTATGATGTTGCTGGTAATGAAGTTAACATATAGTTGGTAATAGTCGTGTTGCTGACACAAATGTTGCTGCTGCTGATGGTGTTGCTGACACAAATGTTACTGCTGCTGATGGTGTTACTTACACAAATGTTGCTGTTGCTGATGGTGTTGCTGACACAAATGTTGCTGTTGCTGATGGTGTTGCTGACACAAATGATGTGGTTTCCATCTGTGTATACTTTTTGTAAATATTTCAGTAGCATTTATTAATGATTTTATTCGTGCTGATTATTAATCGGATATTCATGTTTAGATTAATACATTGTTAGATATTTATTTGTTCCATTTGTGTGTTTCAGGAGTCTCAGCAATAGTCTTAGAAATAGCTCAAAATCTCGGAACCTCAAGAATAGCTCAAGAATTCAGCAATAGTCTCGAAAGTGTCTCATTCTGGTTTCGGTGTTTACGTGTTTACCAAGGCTTGGTTTTAATCTGTAATAAAGATAAATCAGAACTCGTTTATCACTTTGGCCAATGGGAAGGACCTATACGATCACCTGGCTGAACAATGCAGGGATGAAGATTGGTTTGTTTTATTTTTGTTGGAATGCGTCCCTAGCAATGTAACGCTGCCTTATTAAGAATTTCTTCCTCATTTGGTCGTTACGGTCTGATGGATTCTAATGAAATATTTGCGGTCGTGCGCTCTTCAGATTGAACAGCTTCGCCCTCCAAGCGAGTGTAAATCAGCAGGTTTTTAGAATGCTTACACGGATCATTCGACATTTATTTTCAAGCTGGCAAGATGTATTCTTTGGAACATTATGAAACATTTCACTAATGATGTCAATCAGCAGTTAAAATCCAATTAGAACGGAAAACCGTTAAAATAAACATTAACTAAAATGTTCATGCCTCTATTACTTTAAAAAATTGTATATATGTATTGCAAACTATTATTTACGATATTTATAGCATCATACTGTTAAATTTGCGGAAGAAAGATTGCGCAGGAATTCGTACGAGATTTGCAATCAATCTATGAACATAGAGACGGTCTTAGGTTGGAGGCTCAGGCTTATATTGAGATTTCGGTGGAGATTTAGAATGCTTTTGTGTGATGATTTAGTATGGATTTGGTATACATAGAATTTGCACCTTTGATAATTGGACCATAATGACCTTCCGACGACGAATAACCACTCGGCCAACCTATCGAATTTTCATACTCAGTTGCATGTCTCGAACCCTCGACTCGCTGCCTCAATGTCAATAATTTCAAAAACTCAGTCACTCCTGATGAAAATGAAACTTCGACAGACCACGAGTCATTTTTTATTATTAAATAAAATTTTCATCTAACTTCCAACTTTTCTTTAAGAGGAAAGTTAGAATCGCTCATTAAATGATATAGGCCTGCCTCAAGGGGGCTTTACTTGCCATTATTATTTAATATTATTATAATCTTCTATCCAATTTAGAGATATGAAAAGATTGAATTACCTATTTAGAGACAGTCAGGGAGAATTGTATAATTTCTTCAATTATATCAGCAAATACGATCAGATTCCATTATCGAGTATTGAATGTTGATATTTTGTACCTGAACTTTGTATGATGAGGAAGATGTTAAGAGGTTATTAATTTCAGTATAAGGAAATGAAATTTATGAGTATGGTAAAATTTTTAGAAATTTAGTTTAATTTGTTATTTGGTTAAATTTTTATCGAATAATGAGGGTTTTGATCGATTTATTTTGTTTCTTTCACAGAGTACTGAAATTTTGAAAGAATAATGAGTGTTCTTATATAACGGTAGGAAATTTTGAGGCTTTGACAGTAGTTGTTTATCAAAGTATTCAGTTTAATTAACGAGGAAAGGAATTTTTGATAAAATTTTTGAAGAAATGCAATGGAATTTCCACGTAGGAATTTCGTTTGCTTCTTGAGGGAATGAAAAGACTTATTTATTCTGCGACATCGTCTGTGTGCGACATCAACACGGGGTTCATGTTAATAATAAAAATAATAATTTAATATTAATAATTATTATTATGCAATAGATAATAATTATTAATAATAAGGAATGTTATTAACAAAAAATTGATAAATTCACACAACAGAAACCTATAGCACTTGTTAATCCATTAACAATGCAAGCTTCTGCCTTTCACAGAAAAAAAAACATTTTTTTAAAAACTTAACTGACAAGCCAAATACGTAACTTCATCGTTTATTTGGTTAAATAATTACCGGGACTTGGTAATCCTTTTGACAGATCATCTTTCCAGCTATTGAAGATTAACGCAAGCCTTTACTGAGAAAATGAAAAATTTTAGCTGCACTTTGAAATTTGGAGGAAATTTTGTATCATATTTATGTATAGATTTATAAACAAAAAATATTGTATTCAACATTGTTGCCCAACCCCAGTTTTGTAATTGTTTTTAGCGCATGTTCTCATTTATGTGAAAAGGCGCTATTGTGCTCGTCATGTCCGTCCGTCCGTGACTTCACGTCACGGACGGACAAGAAAATGCGCTATCTGTCACTCACTGCAGTGAGTACTGATCTAATTTTGTCTTTCAAACAATATGAAAAAAATTTCTGATCCCAAGCAAGGATTTTATCGGGAGCTGAAATTTTAACCCCCTGAAGTGGAGTGGAAAAAATAATTTTTGTATTAATTTATTAGATTAATTTTTATGTCAATAAATTACAATTTTAATGGTTATCTAATTTTTTTTAAATATTAGTTTTCCTTTTTAAATCCTTGTCTCATTGCACTCATTTTTCCTATAACACATTTTTTTTAATTTAGTTACTTTCTAGATCAGTGAGTTTTAAATCCCGGTCTCATTGCACTCTTTTTTTCCTCTAACACATTTTTAAAAATTTTGTTACTCTCCCTGATCAGTGACATATCGTGATTAATTTATTCTATAGAGAAGTGACATGATATAATTTTACTCCGCAGAGCTGCGAAATGTTGATAGTTGTTGAAGTTGATTTTACCAGATTGGTCTTCAGCAAATAAAACTGTGAAATAACAACCGGAAAATCCTAGTTAACTGTTCAGCTCCAATTTTTTAAATTAACACAAACCTGGGAATTTCTTTTCCACTTCACGCCAGCTGTGGTTCTATTGCAAATTAGCAGCGGTCCGCTTTCAGGCTCACTCTGGCACCCAAGCGACCATCTCAGCCACGAACCGCTTAACGAATTACCGAAGAACTCCCGGGATTTTGTCTCTGTTATTGCAAAGACGAGCAGGAACATCCAGCGTCATTAGCTGATGCACTTTAAAAACATTGTCAGGAATTGGCGCGGCCAGCGTCAATTTTTCCGTTGTTTTGATATGACCGGGTAGCGAAAGTTTGAACGAGATTTTCGCGTCATTTGTGAAACGCGTGGAGAAAAATATATCTCCAGAAAGCTTTAGCTTCATTTGTTTGTATCGTGACGAGACGATTATATTAATCGGCATAGATTGGAGTTTTTATTACCTAAATCTCTATAAGAAACTAATTCTTACTTTACCTTCGAAATGAAGACATGAAGTCGAGCATTCTATGATCTCTTGCGCCGTGAGGCATAGAAGAGCGGTTAGATTTTAATAAAAGATTTATTATTTTAATGTATCATTGGTCGGATTTAAATAAAAAAATTTATATTTAAATGTCTCATTGGGTAGATTTTAATAAAGGATTTTTTTATAATTTTTTATTGGTTAGATTTTTAGAATGTTTTTGATTTTAATGTATCATTGGCTAAATTTTAATAGAAGACATTTTATATTTTAATATATCATTGGTTAGATTTAAATGAAAATATTTTATTTTATTGTATCATTGGTTAGATGATAATGCAAGTCGAGGTGATCTTGAGACCAATTTTGAGAGAGTTCAAATTCCACATCCATCATTGGCAGGGTTTATTTACAGAAATACCGCTGATTGGCTCTTGCAATCATCCGAAGCAAAATATTTATTTATTTCCTGACGTTTTAAAAGAAAAGAACGAATTGCATTTAAAGCAGCGTGCAATTTTAACCGAAGGTAATCAACAGCCAACGAGGAAAGGTAGCTTCTGAGCTCAAAAAATAATTGATCAGCATCATGCAGATGAATTATTATCAACCCCAAAAACTTTATAAAATATGGTAGCAAATGAAAGCGACGTTAAGATAAAAATACAATAACTTTCTAATCTAGTAAAATTGCTGTGACAGAGAAATCGCAATAGAGGATAGTTCACAAAAAAGGTTCATTAACTCCTTTATCTAATGCCTTTTCACATTAAACTTTTTTTCGGTCAAAAATATGAATTAATAATGCATAATAATAATAATAATGCACATTATTTAAATGAAAGAATGAAAACACTGGACGTAAAAAAGATCCAAACGACATTTGAAATGTCTACATATATGATGATGGTTATAATTATATGCAATATTGAGTTACAATATTTAGTTTTATTCAATGGCAAAAATGTATTGCCTAATGATAGCTACCAACCTCAGATAATCGCACTCACATAAACAAATGGATCACACTGTGTAAATATCTACACACTTTTTAAGCCTGCACAGGGACAGTGAGTGGACGTAGCACTGATTCACCCTTTGGCAGTGTTAAACTGCATCAGGATGACCCACACAGAAGCGAAAAATGCATCGCTACTCGGACAAAGTCCTAATAAATTATCTGAGTGTGATTTAAACTATCAAAGACATTGTCATGACGGAGGTAAACTGAGAGAAATGTTGGTGTCATATCAATCTCGGAGTAAAAGGTGAATCAGTAAACCTCATTAGAGTGTTTTTATAGATGAAAAATTTTATTCGCAACCCAACAACCCATTTGATTTTCTGATTTTTAGACATTTATTTTTCTGATTCGACTAACTTTTTTTATTTTTGTAACTTCATAAGAGTCTATGATTTTGATCATGAATAAAAATATTATCGTAATAACAATAATGAACAGATATTAACGATTCTGACCACTAAGTAGCGTTCAAATAATTTTTATTATAATTACTCGTAACTGTGCGATTGATCCTTCCTCCGTAACAATCTCTAATAAAACTTAATAAGTTTAAGAAACAATAAATTTGTGCCTAACAACGGATACTCACAAGTTCTCAGTGTGATCTTCAATTTCTGTTTTACGCCTAATTACCACGTTTTTCTTAGCTCGCTTTCGTGTCCGTCTGTCTGTCTGTCTGTTTGTGATGATCAAATCTTGCAATCGATATTTCACCAACTTTCCCGCTAGCCAGCGCTCTGAAACTTTTAGGGAAGCTCAGCTCCCGACGACAATACAATAATCAATAATTTGTTGCACGTTTTCAGGCGTATTTATCACTATTATAAACAAATTAATTTTCGAAGTGGTTCCTGTAATCCATCGCAGCGCCATTCCCCCTAAAGCGGCGATTTTCAGAACTAACAAACATAGCGACGTGGAGTGACACGACTATACGCTTCCGCTATCAAAACAACTGTATCAAAGTGTAGTGATAGTGGAGTGAAACGACTATACTGTATGGACTTTATAAATTTTTGTTTGAACCGTTGAAATAAATAAACCATAAGCTAAATTTATAAGTACTTAGAAAAGTTGTGTTGTTCTTATTCTTTATAAAAAGGAAATTGAAATTTCGATTGCAAGATTTGTTCAGCACAAGCATACAAACTAACATAAAACTAAAAAGTAGAAAATAAAATGTATAAAAAAAATTTTAAAGACCACGTTTTTCATGTGGACTAAAAAGTAGAAAATAATTTTTCGGCAGCTACTGATCTCTGTTTGCTTTCATTCTCTTGGTCTTTTGTATTTCAGTTAAAATATTTTACAACATCTAAAACGAAAAACGTGGGGCGCATATGTATTTAATTGTTTGGTGATTCAAAGGTATATGGAGTAACGAATAGTGATAGAGAAATTCGAAATAGTGGTTGAATTCAAAATTGAAATCAAGGCATGCCTATATGAAGATGCGCCCCACGTTTTTCGTTTTAGATGTTGTAAAATATTTTAACTGAAATACAAAAGACCAAGAGAATGAAAGCAAACAGAGATCAGTAGCTGCCGAAAAATTATTTTCTACTTTTTAGTCCACATAAAAAACGTGGTCTTTAAAATTTTTTTATACATTTTATTTTTATATGATCGCCGGATTTAATCAATTAAAACGGATTTGATCAATTGATAGACTAACGAAGTCGCAATCATTTTAGAGAGTCAATCTAGAAATATGAAAAATTGAACTTTGCATCTGCATAACTAAAGTCAAACTTAATGCAATATTTATTTATTAGCATGTATTCTAACTGAAGTAAATTCTGCAATCGTAAACCAAAAGAAACGAGGAGACCAAAAAGTCTAAACACTTATGGTAAATTTCGTGATAATATTAATTTTTATGAATAAATATTAAACTAACAATCATAAGCTAAATCTCATTGCTTCCAGTAATTCATATTTGAATATCCTAAGTACGAGACAAAATTATTGCTTTGTTTTAAGAACAACGATTTAAAATATAAAGCAATTAATAATTATACTCAATTAGAACCATGAGAGCTGTTGTCCATATCTATTGGTGCTTTGAGCTCCTATTTTTTATCGTTTTCCATGATAAAACTAGATATAAAAGCAAGCGCACAACTGATATTGTTTTAATTAGTGTCAAGATATATTGGTAGTTAGACCTCCTTTTTACTTACGATGTTCGAACTAAATAAAAAATTTGCCTATTTGGACTGGAATTACGGAAACTAGAGCCTAGATAAATCGATTGTTAGAACCTTTTCCGTCATTTTCGGCGTTGATTGACCTAATAAGTTAGATAGATCCTAGAGCCAAATGGTTTGCGGAAACTAGAGCCTAAGGCTCTAAAAATCTATTTATCTGTGGATAAATAGATTTTTAGAACGTTTTCCGTCATTTTCAGCGTTGATTGACCTAATAGGTTAGATAGATCCTAGAGCCAAATGGTTTGCGGAAACTAGAGCCTAAGGCTCTAAAAATCTATTTATCTGTGGATAAATAGATTTTTAGAACCTTTTCCATCATTTTCTGCATTGATTGACCTAATAGGTTAGATAGATCCTAGAGCCAACTGGAATTACGGAAACTAGAGCCTAGTTAAATCGATCATTGGAACTCTTTCCATAATTTTCAGCGCTGATTGACCTAATAGGTTAGAAAATGAAGCAATCAACGTAATAGCCTCATCCCCAGACGCTCTCATATGCGATTCCTGGCGACTAAGAGAAATCTCGCTTAGGCCATAAATGCATAGGGTTCTAAAAAAATTTGGAATAATATGCGAATAATGCGTTCCAGCAGCTAAAACATCATTATAAGTACACTTATACTGATGTATATGTTACATCTCTACACTTTCTTATTTTAGCCGGATTCACGTTTACTAATATAAATCGATTTATTGGGTTTAATAAGGTCCTAAATTTAGTAGGTTTATTTAAATATTCATGTTTAAATGTTTACGATGAAGCACTTATTTTCTTGTTTCGATACAAATAATTTGCTACTTATATATAAGTAACACGTTCTACTTTTATTCTAATGATCAAAATAGCATATTCTAATTTTGGCTTCAGAGGTGAAATCAAATTTTCTCGGTTTGATAAAAAATTCTAATTTTGGCTCGATAAAATACCTTTTTACCCGGTAAATGAGTTTCTTAGATCACCAGGCGCTTTGAAGTGACACAGGCCTTAAGAAACAAGAATTTTCTGACGCTATGGAGGCTCTATTGATTTCTCCACTCAGAGAAATGTGTCAGACTTTGTCCAAATAGTGATGTATATTTTACCCATGTGCGGGTCATATTAACCCAGTTTGGCCCGGCTATAAAGGACATATCAGTGCAACGTGCTCTATCTGCTCGCGCAGTGGGTGAAAAAAACGGGTAACTAATTGTACAATATAACACATACATTTTTCTGAGTGCATGGTCATGCTTAAACGCCTCACTAAAGCTGATTTGGAGCTCAATTCATAATGAAAAGGAGGCAATTTTTTGCTGTTTGAAACAGGAAATATGTCGAATCAGTGTCCAATATCTATTGAAAATCTTTTGATTCTAAAAGAAATAGAGCTGAAACGAGCTATATTTGAAAGGGAGTTTTGTACGAACGCCTGTTTGCATTTTTGGAGGTATATTAAATGTAAAACACTGGAAAACATTAATGCAATTTTTCATTTTGATATTAATTTGTAAACACTGTAAAATACAACGAAGAATGATTAAAAATCAATCATTTATGCCTATACTCTCATTACTGTGGAATATATAGACGAGTCCATATAATATATAAATAGACTCAACATATAGAGATGAATCTTCCACGATTGACGCTGAACTAGTGAAAACTACTACTTCGATGCCGTTGAACATTTAAAAATTTTCAGTTTTAATGACGTTATTTTGCAGTGTCGTTTATTCAACGGTGTGCGGTTGGAAATTCTGTCAGAAATAGTAACTGCTTAGTTGAATTCTAATTATTAATAATTTAAATCGATAATTGGTAGCGTTATCCTCCATTATATGAGGATAGTTGATTCCCGCGCACTAATGAACATCCTTCGTTATTAGGAGAGACGAAACTTGAACGTGATCTGCAATACTAATGACTTCTTAGCATGTACACTCAGTGAGATTTGTGGGATCTTGTCCAAATAGCGATGCACTTTTGTGGGTCTTCCTGACCCAGTTTGGCCCATTATGAGGAAGTTTCAGCGCTACATCCTCTCTCTGCTGGCGTTGTTGGTAGAAAAGGACAAAATGACCCTTTCGTTTATATGAGTGTTGATGGCCTCCAAATGATTGCCGACTGGGCGGCGATAATTCGGCTATAAATTTAATTTAAGTTAGTCTGTCCGACATTTCGGTCGCATCAAAAAGGAGTTAAACTTCGATCAAACCAGCGACTGAGTCTCAAGAAACCCAATCGTGGGCGATTATGTATTTTAAAAATTCATTTACAATAAAATATGTCTTATTCTCATCCTAATAAATCTCTTTAATCTGATTATTTACATATTGTATTTTACCTATATAAATTTATTTCCAGAACATTTTCTCGACTCTTTGAAATTCACCAATTATTATGAAGCAGTGCAGACATATAACACGGTGATCTAACAAATAAGATGTATGTAAATAAAATAAAATTAAATTAACATGCATATTAAATTTGTTTTACATATCCACGCTAATTTTTCCTAGCCTCTCACAATCACAATGTTTTACAAATCGATCTTGAGTCACTGTAATTATCACCAAAAAATTGCAGAAGGCAACGAGTTTCCTACAGAGTTTGATCCCCCGAGCGGAGTAGGGATTGCTTTAGGAACAACTTTGGCTCCATTTTTATTCTGCTACCAAATAATTCATCGTGAATTTCGCGAGAAATACCAAATAATCACCCGAGGCTACGCGAGATATTAAAACAACTTTTTAAAGTTAATTCTAGTTTCGTGAGCAGTTTGAAAATTCGTGAGCAGCTTTGAAAATTTGAAAAAATCTGACAGCATTCTTTTATTTCATGTGCCCGAGAACTGCGCAGGAAACTTATGTAAATGTCAGCCCCATGTTACATAATATCTTCATTTTTAAATCCTACTTCACATTCATATCCGGGCGGAAAGCCAACATACGCTGTTGCAGTAATAATTGAAGAAAATGTGGTAATTCAACAATATTTTGCATTTTACAACAGGTAATTCCTGAAAAAATGTCAATGCAGTTATAAAGATAAACTCAGCTGCTTTATCATCTGCATCAATTGTTTAACAAAAGTATCGTTTGGTGCCATCGATTACACATTAAAGACAAATTAAATAAATTAAACTTTTGAACGGCATTCGAAGAATAGTTTTGACTCTCACTACGGTTACGATTATTTTGAAGCTAATACAACTGCACCGACAGGAGTTATTGAGTCACTGGAATAAATTAACGGCTTTGGTACGCGACATTTTTTCCAAGCATCTTTTGAGTCGAGATATATATTTAAACTGAATTAAGTTCGATATTTTCAGTTTACTTGCCGTTTAGGTTTGTGCCATTTTCATCAATTCAATTCGTTGGATTTTATTCTGTTATTTAATCCTATTGCATTCTTATATTTTTAATTTAAATTCAGGTCAATATTTTAAACTCGTTTGTGACCCACCTGACACCCGTGTGACTCACCTGACACCCGTGTGACCCACCTGACACCCGTGTGACCCACCTGACACCCGTGTGAC